>NC_054537.1:68193644-68301144 GCF_017654505.1 Polyodon spathula
CCCTAGCCCCTGGAGTATGTGAATACACACCAGACAATCTTTGAGATACATAATTTGGTTGGAACCTAATTCAAGTAAATGTTGTTTTACAAAATTCTACAAATGCTAAACGGCTCTGTTTTTTCAGCATAAAACACTTCTTAGTCTATATATATAGTTATAATTCTGAGTGTTATTTTTTATATAAGAAATTACATATACCCTCTATATGTTCATTTAACTACATAATTCACAGTGTACATTTTTGAAAAAAATTGAAAAAAGGAAACTGTTCCTGGCTTATTTTCTTGGTTGTTAACTGGCAAAACAACTTAAGACAACCATCTCTGTTAAAGAGACATAAGCTCGGGTACTCAAAATGAACAGGTCATGAATTTCAAAAGTGTCTCTTAAGGTCATGAACTGAAATATGCAATAGCTGGACCAGCTGTGTCTAGAAGGTCAAAGTTCAAGGTCACACACCTAGGTCAAGTTAATTGAGTTGACTTGCCAGCTTGCAAAATGTGAACATACAGTCTGTATTCATTTTGATTGTATATGTGTATGTCACATGTTATTGTTAATATTATTAGTCATATTATTCATTATTAAGAAAACTACATCTTTTTTTTAATAACTTTCAGTGTAGAACCAGGGCCAGGCCTCGGTGACCCTCAAACTACCAGTAACATAAATTTAAACAATAAATAATGTTTCTTGCTATGTATTTAATGTATGTACCTGTCAAAGTATGCCCTGCAGCGATAGATCATCCCTGAATTTTATAGGGAATCCCTGGGATTACCCTCAGAAATAGGTGGTTGGTGCAGTCCAGGGGGATTTAGTGCTTACAACTTCCCTTATGGAACAAACATATTTTTTTTAATATATGGTAGAAAAGTATGATCCTTATACTTTTCATATATAGAAATTGGTCCTTTTTTTTTTTTTTTTTTTTTTACATATTTAAAATATATATGGCATATATTTAAAATATATTTAGTCTGTAATCCATATATTTATTTTATATGGATTACAAACTGATGAAATTGCACCATATATTTTTGACATATAAATAAATATATGGATTACAGACTAAAATATATTTTAAATATATCCCATATATTTTAAATATATAAAAAAGGAGCCAGTTTCTATAAATATATAAGGGTCATATAAGGGATTAATCCATATTTATAAAAATTATCCCTTCTGGTTCAAAATATACATTTTTGATATCCCCCATAAAAAAAATTGTTAGCCCAATATATGGGAACCCCTAGATATGGCTTAAATGGTGAATAATATTACAATAATAAATACACATACTGTGGCATTGAAAGTAAGTGGTGAGAATGTTCCCTATTTAAGTTGTTAAATAAGTAGAAATATTCAATTTCACTGAAAAATACTATATTATTATATAATAATAATAATAATAATAATAATAATAATAATAATAATAATAATATAAAGAAAGAAACACACACACACGCACACACACACACACACACACACACACACACACACACACACACACACACACACATAACATTTCCTGAACTAGAAGAATTCTGTCAAAAAAAAAAAATTGTGTCCAGAAATCTTGTTGACTTTGACTAAGAAAAATATATTTCCACGTATTCTGTGGGTTGCTTGAATACAATCTTCTGAAAACACGGCCTTACAGATCTTGTTGCTATTAGTGATGGAATAGGTACACCATGTAAAAGTGCAAGCTATTCCCAAAGGAGACTCAGAATCTCAACTTTTCTGAGAATGTCAGCAACTTTATAGCTGAGGCTAATATTAATTAATATTAAAGAACTGATATTCTGGGATCTGGTGGGTATGGGTTTCCAGCACCTTTGATATATTGAGAGGTGTACTATCCTAGTAGGTCTTTAAGACTGTACAACTCCATAACATATGCAAGAGATTCCCTTTCTCCACTTTACATCTGGGGCAGGTAGCAGTTGTATTTTTATTAAACTGGTGCAGTCTGTGTCGTGTGTAGTAAGTGAGGTGCAGTATGTTAAACTATACCAGTCTATGCTTAGTGCATGTTAAATCTGCTGGGAATTTTCCAGTAGTCTTTCCCACTCCTGCAATGTATATTCACACTGCAAGTCCTTTTCCCATTTTACTTTAACCCCGGTGTGGTTATGTTTCAGATTATTATTCAAAACATTTGAAATTAACCCCTTAGGAGATAAAGTGTTGAATATTTCTTTTTCCAAGGGGGGATTCAGGAGGTTTAGGAAAAAAATGTTTTGAGTTAGTTCTCACCCAATTTCTAATTTGTAGGTATTTAAAGAAATGTGTTTTTGATTTTCCAAATACCTCAGTTATCTATGTAAAGCTTAAAAAAATATTGTCCCTATACAGGTCTCCGAGATGCTCAATACCCTTTTTTCTCCAAATTCCAAAAATCCTGTCTACTATAGCCTTGGGAATAAAGGGGTTATCTTTAAATGGGGTGTATTTAAATAGGTTATGATGGAGCCCAAGAAGTGTGTGGCTCTCCAGCCAGCAATTGAATGTATTCAGTATAATAAGGTTATTAGTTATTGTTGACATCATTTTTCTAGAACCTATAAATGGGAGCGCACTCAGTGGAATGGGTTCAGCGATACCGATTGTTCTATAGATGACCAAGTTTCAATAACTTTGTCTAAATTAAGATAAGGGTAGATCAGTCCATCTTTGTAGATCATTCTTTATTTTATCTAGCAGTGGTAATTGGCCCGGTAAACTGTATCTATGGAGTTAGTTATTTGGACCCCCAAATATTTAAAACCATTAGAACTCCACTTAAAAGGACAAACAAACTGTTGAGTTTTTTTTTGTTAGTGCTATTGTTTAGGGGCATCACTTCACTTATATCATAGTTTAATTTATATCCAGATACTGCACTATACTCAGCCAAGGTTTGAAATACATTAGGCATTGAAGTATCCAGGTCAGATACATACAGAAGGAGATCATCTGTGTATAAAGATACTTTGTATTCTATTGGACCATACATTATTCCCCTGATTTGTGGGTTGGAACAAATTGCGACTGCAAGAGGTTTAATAGCCAGAGTGAACAAAAGTGGGGGGAGGGGGCATCCCTGCCTCGTGCCCCATCCTAGAAGAAAAGGTTCAGAGAGTATACCGTTTGTCAAAATTTGGGCTTTGGGGCTTTTATACAGTGTTTTAATATAATTAATACAATTTTGGCCAAAGTTCATATGTTCAAGGACTTGGAATAAAAATTCCCATTCTATGCGGTCGAATGCTTTTTCTGCATCCATCGACACAACAAGCCTTGCAGTCTGTGACTGATGTATAATGTGGAGTAATCTACGAAGATTGTCAACTCCCAGTCTGTGTTGCAAGAACACTGTTTGGTCTTCATGTATAACTGTGGATACAACAGATTCAAGCCTCAAGGCAATAATTTTAGACAGGATTTTAAAATATATATCAAGTAACGATAACGATAGGTTGCGGATGCAACCCCGGTTCCCTGAAAGAGAAAATAACCATCAAGGATGGGATATCGTCCCCAGGCGGTAGGATTTAGCTGAGCTTATGTCAAAGCTGCCAATAGGCTGGTGCATGCACTGACATCTAAGCCCGCCCCCCTTTTGGATTAGAATATCCAGTGCACACAGCATCACTTTCTCCTTTGTTTCAGGCCGCGAAGGCTCCGGAAGCGACTTCGCGACTTGATGGTTATATTCTCTTTCAGGAAACTGGGGTTGCATCCACAACCTATCGTTCCCTTTCAATTCGAAAATAACCATCAAGGATGGGAACAGTGTACCCAAGCTGTTGCGAAGAAGAAAGTGCGGCAGCAGAACAGCCTTACATCATAACGCAACTACATAGGCGTCCATTTACGCATGTGCGGAGCAGCGCCTCAGCGTCTATGCTTGAAATGACACCTGTCCAAAGGTAGAATTGTCACCACCAAAAACACTAGTCTCTCTACGTGTCCATATTGTGCGGCATGAGAGAGTCTAACACAGATACTACGAATGATGGAGCAGAGGAACCCAGCACATTCAACCTGTAGAACTTCGTAAATGTATGCGGTGTAGCCTAAGTGGCTGCAACGCAAATCTCAGACATGGGCACACCTCTGAAGAGGGCCCAGGAAGTCGTCATTCCCTTAGTGGAATACACCTTCAACTGTCCTGGCAGCAGAAGGTCTGCAGATTCATATGCTAATTTAATAGTATTCACTATCCAATGGGAAAGACGTTGCTTTGATAACGCCTGCCCCAAGGTCTTAGCTGTACCGGACAGACTGGATGATGTGTCGGTACGTAAGCATTCTGAACGGTAACACCCGAAGGTATTTGTCCTTCTTGGGCACCAGGAAGTACTTTGAGTAAAACCCTTGCTCGATCAAAACAGGGTCTACTGGCTGGATAGTGTGCTTGCTCAGCAAGGCTTGAATTTCCATGCCCAGGGCTGAAGACTGGTTGAAGTCCTTCACTGCGGTCACCACCACTCCCCGAAAGGGGTGGGATTTTAACTAGAACTAAAGGCTGTAACCGATAGCTACGGTTTTGTGTACCCAGATGTCGTTGGTACATAGTTGCTAGAATTGGAGCTGTGGAGAGGTGTAGGGGTAGGTTGGAGGCTGTCTGGATGTCTCAGGGCTTTTTGACCTGTGGCCGGTCCTGAGAGGTCTGCACTGGGCCACGATGACGTGGTCTACCGCCTCCTCTAGAACTCCAACCTCCCCACTGCAGTCTTGTGAAAACAGTCTGACTGCGTGTTGCAGTATTATCAGGTGAGGGCTTTCTACCTCTTGGGCGAGCTGGTGTGGCGGTGTTCTACGCCACTGCTGCTGTTGTTGTGGGCGTTTTGGCTGAAAACCCTGATGCGGCCACATTTGCGTCATCTGCTTAGAAGCCTCCAGGGCCTTAGCAGATCGTTGGAGCAGGTCCTCCAGCACTGGGCCAAACGTGTGCCCCAGTGTAATAGGAGCATCTAGCAGGGGAACCTTGTCAGGCTCTTGCACTCTCGCTTGCGAAAGCCAGAGCTGTCTTCTAGCCACCACCAATGAAGCTATACTTTGTCCCTGCACCCTAGCATTCAGCTGGTCCAATTTGACCAATAATTGGGCAACTAAATCCAACTCAGTACGAAGTAATTATGAGGGTCGTTCTGGGAGGTCCTTAATAATCGCCGCCTCATACACAGTTAACAGGCTGGCTACATTAGATAACCTGACTGTCTCTGTTTCCACCAGATAGCCCTTCTTGAGGTGCATCTCCATAGTCCTGCATTGCCTGTTAGGGCATGCAGGATCCTTTGTCAACCTCAATAGTGTCAGGGCCTTCACCAGAGCAGCGAAAACAATGTCTACTGGTGGAAAAGATGTCAACCCAACTGCATCCACCCCTTGCATTGCCGAAAAAGCAGAAGCTTTTCTTGATGTGATAGGAGAAGAGGCCGGAGCCACCCAAATGGATTGCACCTCCTTGATAAAGTCAGGGAAAGCTGGAAGAAAACGGTGCAGACGGTGATTCAAAAAGTGAACATCTAGGTTCTTGCACGGTTGGCCACTCAACTCCCAGGTGACGAGCTGCTCGGATCATCTGTCTCCAACACCTCCAATGCAGGCTCCTGCTCAGATTGCTGCGAGACCGACTCTCTGTCCATCTCCTCTTCATAGAGGAGGGGTTCCAGTCTGATGCATCCCTAGAGAGCGCATCCAGATCCCAAGACACTAAGGGTGGATCTTGCTGTTGTACAGGTGGGGCCGACAGAGTCTGTGGAGGAACCGCCGGTTGGGCGACAAGTGAAGCAACTGGTTCACCTCTGGGTCAAGGTGCGATATTTGGCACCAAGGACATGAGCAGAGACTGCTGGCCCATCATGATGTCCATGAATTTAGACATCTTGGACGTGAGCTCCGACACGCCCGACCTGTCCCTATGGCGCCTGTCCCTATGAGGAGATAGAGATCTATCCCTTCGATGAGGTGACTCGAAGCGAGATCTAGGGCGATCCGCTTCCTTACGGGGTGAATGGTCACGTGGGCTTTCCCTGCTAGAGGGAAAGTAGCCCCGCGGCTGCAAAGATGGGCTGTGGAAACTTTCCTGATCACTGCTGATGTCTGGAGATCTCCAGCTAGTTTTTAGCTGGGAAGACGGAAGGGTGACAGCTGCAGTTTAAGAGGAGGCGTTGCCGACCCCGAAGGTGGGGTGGACCCGGAGTGAGAAGCCTGTGACTGCCTTCTTCACCCTGGTGAGAGAGTGTGCGGTTGAAATTTAGCGCACAGCTGGCAGTATGTTTTGTCTGTCAAGGCATATGCAGCATGCTCTGGCCCCAGGCAAGCCACACAGTCCTCATGTGGGTCCTACGCTGGCAACTTAGAGTTGCAAGTCAGGCATCTATGGAAGCCGGACATTATGTGATGAGTGCAAGCACAGAGTACGTTGCAGCATCAATATACCTGTACTGAAATACGTGGACCGGACACTGAGCATCAAAGCGCCGAGCACGTGCACTGAACTTAAAGCACCACGCCGAACTAATGCCCGTTGCGTTGAGGTGCGTGCACCGAGTGTCAAGAGTGTGCACCAAGCACCTAGGCATGTGCCCTGATCGTCGAACGCTGAAGCGCCGAGCGGGTGCACCAAGCGTCGACACAGGGCATCGAGCTTCAAGCGTATGCACCGAGCACCGAGGTGAGTTCACCAAATGTCGAGCACTGAAGCGCTGAGCGCATGCACCGAGCGTTGAAGCTCCAGGCGCCGATGCGTGTGCACCCAGCATCGTAGTGCCGCGTAGAGCGAAGAGCCGAGCGTGTGCACCTAGCACCGAGACGTGTGCACTGAGCGTCGAACGCCGAAGGTGCACCAAGCGCCGAAGCATGTGCATTGAGTACCTGTGCACCAGAGCGCAAGCACCAAGACCTGAAACACCAAGCACCGAAGAGCAGAACACTAGTACGCAGATCGCTGTAGTGCTGTTCACCAAGAGCATAGGACCACTTTGCACGAGGACGCCTGAGCATCAGCTGACCCGTCAAGCAGATCGCTGGGTGCTGGTGATTTGCTCAGGAATATAAACTCTCCCAATGGTGCAGGTACTGAAATGCAAGGTAGGTCTGAAGGGTGGTGGTACTATACTTACCTACAGTGCTCTGAAAACACAGGCCAAAGGCCTATGGTGCTACAGACCCGTCTGTATAATTTTAAATACAAATACAATAAGTATACACAATAAAAAATATGGTTGTGGTGGTTTCCTTCTTTTTTTTTTAATGCAGGGGTACTATAGCCAATGCACAACGCGTAAGCAGCTAATAGCGACTACGCAGCGAGTTAGAATGAGCCGCAGGTGATATTACTGTGCTGGCTGACAAGCGAGCTCCAACCTTGGGCTGCTTGAAACTCAAGACGGAGGCTGCAATGTGTGCCCTCCTGCAAAAGATTGGCTGCTTTAAGAACTTCAGTTTCTGAGATTTCTGTATCCAGTGCAAGTTTGTGGTCCTCATTAATCCTAGGTAGGGGCAATTTACTAAGAAATTCTTTATTTTTGTATGGTCAGGGCTCTTTTCAGATTTATATAAGTCTTTGTAGAATTCTTTGAAACATGTATTAATCTCATCTGGTTTATGTGTAACAGTACCTTTACTTGTTTTAATAGAATGTATCATTTTATTATTTTCTTCTTTTTTTATTTGCCATGCTAGTAACTTTCCTGTTTTATTACCATGATTGTAATAATGATAATTTGTTTTTGCCATAGCAGCCTCTCTGATTGAGTACAGAAATCATTATACTGCAATTATTTCTGAGACAGTAGATTAAATATTTCAGACTTTTTAGCTTTAGCGTGTTCTATTTCCAGTTTATGTCCTTTTCAAGTATGCTAAGCTGTTCTCTCTTTTTCTTTTGTCTATAAGCACCATATGACATAATGTGTCCTCTCATAAAGGCTTTTAAGGATACCCAAATTGTCCCATGTGAGGATGAATTTTTATTTGTATCTAAAAACAGGTCAATCTGGTTTTCCATAAATTTAACAAATTCAGGATCTTTAAGTAAATAGGGTTTAAATCTCCAGCTATGTGACGGTGGAGCTCCAGTCCCCAGATCCAGTACAATTTTCAAGGGCCAGTGATCAAAGAGAGTGGCAGCTAAGTCTTTTCAATATATAATTCTTGGAAGCAAGGTTTGAGATATGAGTATTAAATCTATTCTAGAGTAGGAGTTAAGTACATTAGAGAAAAAGTTAAAATCTTTTTCAGTTAGGTGCAGTGATCGCCATGCATCTATAAGACCCAGATCCTTCACTCCATGCTTAAGGGCTACAGCAGCTCTGCTAGGCTCCAAGGTTTTAGGTGAAGACTTATCTAGTGTGGGGTACAGGACTAAATTATAGTCCCCTGCTATTAGCATTGACATTGTGTTACAGCAATTTGCATAATCATATCTTTATAAAATTTAGGATAATCAAAATTAGGTCTGTATAAATTGATCAGAGTAAACGGGCATGACCAATTTCACACTTTACAGATACCTATCTACCTGCATTATCCCCCTCCACTGAGCGCAGCTTAAACAATATCTGCTTACTTATGAGCAAAGCCTCCCCCCTTGACTTAGAGTTAAAAGAAGAGTAAAAAAAACATGCCCCACCCACTGTCTGCATACTTTAGAGTGTTCCAAGTCTATCAGGTGGGTTTCCTGTAAGAAAGCAATATCTGTTCTTTCTTTTTTAAGATAGTTTACAATCTTCTTACGTTTTATGGGGTTGTTAATTCCTCTGACATTCTAAGATACCCAATTTAAAGAATTAGCCATTACTCTTCAAAAGTAAAATACAAGTGGAATAATAGGAGATGGTCTTCATAATAATTATAGGGAGAACAAAGCCAAAGACCCCAGGTTCTGATACTGAGCAGAAAACCTCTTTCTTTAAATCTGCAAAAAACTTAATAAGATTTTTGTTTTCATCATAACGTTTAGTCAGTAGAGAAGCAAAGAAAACTTGTATATAACATGACCTGCTTTCAAAATCAACCCCTATACCCTCCCACTTAGTGCCCAATACCAGAGAAAAAATAATAGTTAGTTCCCAACATACCCTCCCCATTTAAGCTAAATGACCCTGCTTTCATTCCTGCTGGAGACCAAGTCTGCTTAAAATAAATGCATCCATTTCAAATGCTGTAGTACAAAGCGACTTGGATCTGAATAACTTCTCTTTGGTTCAGAGTAATAGTAACACTAAAAAAAAAGAAGTGTGTAGCCTTCTTAACTATATAACCCGATGCTATTGGAGTTTACATTTAAACCATCTGCCAGTTGCAAAGGCATATCTCTTATTTCTTACTCATTATATTCCAACTCGAGATTCACTATCAAATAACAAATCTTACCACTAGGGACAATGCCTGCTTTTTCTTATTTTGCAGCATAATTTAAGGTTGCTCATATTAGAGTGAATTTAGCTAGATAGACCTCCCTCCACACTTATATTAGTTACCTGCGTAGTTAGTATAGCAGCAGAGGAAGAAGTAAATACAAAATAAACACAATATTAAATAATAATATTCTAAGTGTCCAATAACAATTCTTTAGAAGTATAGTAAAGCTAAGTAAGAGAAGAACAAAAAAAAAAAAAAAAAAAAAAAAAAAAAAAACACAGCAGTGTGAGTGTCTCTTGTCTTGGGTTACTTATCTGCTGATCGTAGCATCATAGCTGAATGACTCCAACTCCAGTCCAACGCAAAAGTCTGCTATTCAAAAAACAAATGACAGGGCGAGAATCTTCGGTTATACCCACAAAGGTTGTCAGTTCTTTTTCATCTTCTGAACAAAGTTTTCAGCTTCATGTGGTGAAATGAAGAACCACTTCGTGCCCTTGTACTCCACCCTGAGTTTAGCTGGGTACATCAATGCGTATCTCACTCCCTTTTCGTTAAGCTGCCTCTTAACTTGGTCGAATTCTTTGCGTTTATTTTGAAGTTCAATGCTGAAATCTGGAAAGAGAAACATCCTTTTGCCATTGTAGTAAAGCTCACCTTTCTCTCTGGCTAAGTGGAGGATTCTCTCTTAGTCTCTGAAATTTAAACGTTTCATGATGATAGGTCTTGGTCTATCCGTATTAACTGGCTTGGGCGCTGAGGAGCGGTGCGCTCTCTCTATAATGAGGGGATCTGTGGCAGAGCAAAGCTCTGCCCTTTTTAAATTGGCAGGGATGGGGTTAATTTCTCCTACCTGCCTGGGTTTATTATGTTCAGGTGGCTGGGGTTGATTAGTTGATTAGGTTAATTAACGATCAATCAGCGCCCAGCCACCTGACCTAAAAGGAGGCCTCTGCTTCTCATTTAGGAGGAGGGAGTTGAGGAAGCAGGTTGGTGTTTTGTTGTTTGTATTTTTGAAAGTTTGATTCCAGTGAAGGCAATGCCCTTCTTTGCTCTGCCACAGGATCTTTAAAGTGGTCTTGTCCCACCAGCTGAGGTATTAGTTGGGCAACAAAACCTACTGTGTTTATCCCCTCAGAACACTCTGGAAGGCCGACAATGCGAATGTTTGATCTTCTGCTTCTGTTCTTCAGATCTTGTGTTTTGTCTTTAAGGGACAATATCTCTTTCTCCAGCTGTGTAATTCAGGTCTCAGCGTCTTGTAGGTTGTCTTCGTTGGTGCTTACTCTGTTTTCAACCTCCGCTACCTGTTCTGCCAGAGCAGAAAGCGAGCCATGTGTGTTTGTTAGTTTCATTTGTATCTCTGCTGTTTTGGTGTCTATGTTGGAATAAATCTGATTTCGATTGTTTAATTGCTTTCCACAGCGTTTCTAGAGTTATCGGATCCTGCTCTTCCATGGTAGTTTTCAGCAGGGATGATGTGGCCTGTACCTAAGCTGGAGAACAAGATTTATTTTTTGCTGAGAATCTCTTATTTCTTCACAAATTGCAGTGTGCCATTAAACTTTAGGCTACTCTAATGTTATATGGCAGCATTTAAACAGTGGATGTCGAGTATAATTGTAGGAGTGATTCAGATAAGATAACAACGGTGCTCACAGAAACATGTCCTTCATGGTTGGCTCCATCACATGACCTCTCAAGTTCACTCTTTCCAGTTAAGGGAGCATAGAAGTTGAAAATCTGTTTGGTCTTCTTTATGTAATTGGGAAGTGATACTGGATACTGCTCCCTTTCCTCTCTATAGTCATCAGCTGTCCCATTACTCTACATAAAAGAATAAAAATTGATAACATATTTATTGTAAAACTACAGCAGAAAAACTTCACATGGCAGAATAAAAAAAATGTAAATGGAAAAAATAACAGCAAACATATTATTTGAACACATAACACATCTGCCACATGGTTAAAATCATCAACTTATGCAGCCTGCAGCCATACAGTTTAGTTTAGTTTAGTTTAGTGAAAACTAAACATTTCTAACTCTAAAGGTGGCTTGAGTAGGACAGCTGGCACAGAAATAGTGCATTTACTCATATTTGCAATTATATTTCTGTATGTGTGTGAGCACTCTGGCTTCAGGACCCCAGATGTTTGCCCGGGGGCTGACCCGACCCTCAGCTTGCTCAGCTTGCTATAAAATTATAGGCAGAAACCAAGGGCCGAAATATTAAAACTATCAGGGGATCAACAGCGGGAAGTTGTATGTGTTTTGGGATTGGGGTGTGACCTGGATATGTAGCAGGCTGATGCTACTGAGCTGCTGCTAGAGTAAGAAAAATAGAGAGACAGAGAAGAGCCAAGGAGAGCCAAAGAGAAGCGGGGCTGAAAAGGAACCAGAGACTGCACGTAGCTGGCTGTAGCACACTGCCACAACAGTGTGCTTTGGACCTTTTTTTTATTTTATTGTATTATTTGTCACAGTCTGAGTACCACTACGCTACCCAGTTGGAAATGTAAGCAGTAAGCTTTTACCTGCCCAGTGTAGAGTCCCAGCTTAATAAATTGTGAATATACAGTGCCTTGCAAAAGTATTCAGACCCCTGACCAATTCTCTCATACTACTGAATTACAAATGGTACATTGACATTTTGTTCTGTTCGATATTTTGTTTTAAAACACTTAAACTCAAAATCAATTATTGTACGATGACATTGGTTTTATGTATAAAATATAATATAATGTATAATATTTATAAGAAAAATACAAAACTGAAATAGCTTGCTTGCATAAGTATTCAACCCCCACATATTAATATTTGGTAGAGCCACCTTTCGCTGCAATAACAGCTTTAAGTCTTTTGGAGGAAGTATGTACCAGCTTTGCACACAGTGTCAGGGTGATTTTGGCCCATTCTTCTTGGCAGATTTCTCCAGGTTGTTCAGATTGGTTGGACGACGGTTGTGGACCACAATTTTCAAATAGTGCCACAGATTCTCAATGGGATTGAGATCAGGACTTTGACTGGGCCACTGTAGGACATTCACCTTTTTGTTCTTGAGCCACTCCAATGTTGCTTTGGCCTTGTGCTTGGGATCATTGTTCTGCTGAAAGGTGAATTTCCTCCCAAGCTTCAGTTTTTTAGCGGACTGAAGCAGATTCTCTTGCAGTATTTTCTCGTATTTTGCTCCATCCATTCTTCCTTCAATTGTAACAAGATGCCCAGTCCCTGCTGATGAGAAGCATCCCCACAGCATGATACTGCTACCACCATACTTCACTGTAGGGATGGTGTGTCTTGAGGCATGGGCAGTGTTAGGTTTGAGCCACACATAGCGTTTTGAGTTTTGGCCAAAAAGCTCTATCTTGGTCTCATCTGACCACAAAACCTTTTCCCACATCGCAGCTGGGTCACTCTCATGCTTTCTTGCCATCCTCCCATACAGGCCAGTGTTATGCAGAGCTCTTGATATGGTTGACTGGTGCACCATTACTCCACTCCCAGCCATTGAACTCTGTAGCTCCTTCAAAGTGATTGTTGCCCTCTCTGTGGCTTCTCTCACAACTCTCCTTCTTGTTTGAGCACTGAGTTTTGAGGGACGGCCTTTTCTTGGCAGTGCCTGGGTGGTGTGATGCAGCTTCCACTTCCTGATTATTGATCCAGCTGTGCTCAATGGGATATCCAAACACTTTGATATTATTTTGTACCCTTTCCCTAATCTATGCATTTGTATTACATTATCTCTAACTTCTGTAGAATGCTCTTTGGTCTTCATTTTCCTTCAGATTCACAGCCTTACCGATGATCCTTCAACAGTGGGGCTTTTATCTAGATAATATGACAGCAACTTTAATGGTTCACAGGTGGAGGCCAATGGTAAGGTAATTGTGTCCACGTTAGGGCAATTTCTTTCATAGGTGCAAACTGTGAGCTTCCACAGCACAGGGGTTGAATACTTATGCAAGTAAGATATTTCAATTTTTTATTTTTCTTAAAAATATTTCCCAACATAAAACCAATGTCACCTTACAATAATTGATTCTGAGTTTTAGTGTTTAAAAATAAAATATCAAACAGAACGAAATCTCAATGTACCATTTGTAATTCGGTAATATGAGAATATGTATTGGTCAGGGGTCTGAATACTTTTGCAAGGCACTGTGTGTGTATATATATATATATATATATATATATATATATATATATATATATATATATATATATATATATATAGCTCTGGAAAAAATTAAGAGACCACTGCAAATTTTTCTTAAATCAGCATCTCTACATGTATGGCAGCCATTCCATTCCAGTGTCTGTTGAACTCCAACACAGGCACACCTCATTCTACTGAATGAGGTACTGATTAGGGGATCACCTGAACCAAATCTTATTTAACGAGGAAAAGTATAAAAACCACTCCTGTGGTCATCACTATCCTCTTGCAATAGGACCAGCTGGATGGCAAAACAGTGCTAGTAGTACCTCAAAAGTAATTGGAATCAAAAAATAACTATTGACCATGCCCAAAGAGTTGAAAAGGAAAGTTTTGAGTGAGGAAAAGAAGGGTTCAATTCTGGCTTTACTGGCAGAGGGATACAGTGAGCGTCGGGTTGCTTCCATCCTTAAAATTTCAAAGAAGGTGGTTCATAAGAACAAGGTCAAGCAGCACATATTGGGGACAACAAAGCTACAGACCGGCAGAGGGCGAGAACGACTCTCCACTGACCGGGATGACCGCCAACTCATTCGAATGTCACTCAGCAACCGTAGGATGACATCAAGTGACCTACAAAAAGAATGGCAAACGGCAGCTGGGGTGAAGTGCACGGCGAGGACGGTTCGAAACAGGCTCCTAGGGGCAGGGCTGAAGTCGTGCAAAGCTAGAAAAAAGCCCTTCATAAATGAGAAGCAAAGAAGAGCCAGGCTGAGGTTTGCAAAAGACCATAAGGATTGGACCGTAGCGGACTGGAGTAAGGTCATCTTCTCTGATGAGTCCAATTTTCATCTTTGCCCAACACCTGGTCATCTAATGGTTAGACTGAGACCTGGAGAGGCCTACAAGCCAGTGTTTCGCACCCACTGTGAAAAGTGGTGAAGGATCGGTGATGATCTGGGGGTGCTTCAGCAAGGCTGGAATCGGGCAGATTTGTCTTTGTGAAGGACGCATGAATCAAGCCAAGTACAAGGTTGTCCTGGAAGAAAACTTGCTTCCTTCTGCTCTGACAATGTACCCCAACTCTGAGGATTGGTTTTTCCAGCAGGACAATGCTCCATGCCACACAGCCAGGTCAATCAAGGTGTGGATGGAGGATCACCAGATCAAGACCCTGTCATGGCCAGCCCAATCTCCAGACCCGAACCCCATTGAAAACCTCTGGAATGTGATCAAGAGGAAGATGGATGGTCACAAGCCATCAAACAAAGCCGAGCTCCTTGAATTTTTGCGCCAGGAGTGGCATAAAGTCACCCAACATCAATGTGAAAGACTAGTGGAGAGCAGGCCAAGACGCATGAAAGCTGTAATTGAAAATCAGGGTTATTCCACCAAATATTGATTTCTGAACTCTTCCTAAGTTAAAACATTAGTATTGTGTTGTTTAAAAATGAATATGAACTTATTTTATTTGCATTATTCCAGGTCTGACAACACTGCATCTTTTTTGTTGTCATTTTCTGCAAAGAAATGCTCTCAATGACAATATTTGTATTTGGAATTTGGGAGAAATGTTGTCAGTAGTTTATAGAATAAAACAAAAATGTTAATTTTACCCAAACACATACCTATAAATAGTAAAACCAGAGAAACTGATAATTTTGCAGTGGTCTCTTAATTTTTTCCAGAGCTATATATATATATATAGTGCAAAAGTGTTAGGCAGGTGTGAAAAAATGTTGTAAAGTTAGAATGCTTTCAAAAATAGACATGTTAATAGTTTATATTTATCAATTAACAAAATACAAAGTGAGTGAACAGAAGAAAAATCTACATCAAATCAATATTTGGTGTGACCACCCTGGAGGTAACAATAATCTTCCCAATGGGGTATTTAATTTTCCCCTACTAGCAGTCTGAAGTACATATTTAATACATGAGTCAGTCAAAATAATAAGAGAGGCAAGGTTGGATAGTAAATATGACCCGTATACACTGTAAAGCCATAAATATTTGTAAGCCTTTTATTAAGCATTTTTCACATATGAAAAAATCGTAAACATTTTTGGCACAAATATCTTAGTGCTGTACATATAATGAAATAATATACTATGACTAATCCAACAGGTCGCCAACATTTCAAAAATAATTATTTATGGCTTTATTTTGTTTAAATATAGCTGACACAGGATAAGTAAATAACAAATAAATAACAGAATATTTTTGAAGTTCATATCGCAAGTTATTTTCTTTCTTTTGTCTTATGTTCTGTAATTCATTTTCTGTTATTTCATTCAGCCATTTTATCTTGTTGTTTAGGAGTTGAGGTGGAGGGCGTTCCTTTGAAAAGGGACCGTACTGACAGTGATGTAAACAAATCATATGACAGACTGAGACTATTGTCCGGTGGTGTAAGGATGTGAGGGCAATAAATAAATCTATTTTTCCTCCTATGATGAGGTTTTAACCAATCACAGGCCACAATTTCCAAGCACTGACTGATGAAGAGCCGTTTGAAAAGCAAACAGCGAACACTTGCAGTCAACCATTTTGGTTTTTTGTACCATGGGCAATTAAAAAGGCAATTTTGTTTTGGTCCTCCCTGTTGAAGACGGTCCAATTTAGGCTTTGGACAACCTTTATTTTTATTTCTTGTTCTTTTATTTTCTTCAATTGAAAGCAAGGAAAATGGCATATGAATTAAAAAAAAAATCTACAAATTACTTATTTTCTTCTTTAATGAAAGGGTGGCTGCTCGAATCACTGATAAGACTCATTTTCTACAACATACTGTATGGAAATCGAAACTTAAGCGAGCAGCCACACGTGACCCATGACCTGCCTGGTAACAAATACAATAAGACTAAATGTAATTATGAGTGATAGAGGCTAGCCGCAAACTTGCATCATGTAGCCAATAGAAATACTTTAAAACTTGACAGACAGAGGGTGAATGCAGATTGAAGACACAGAGAATACCACCCATTTTGAGGCTACAGTAGCCAATAGCAATACAGTAGACCTTGGAAAGCATGACGAAATGTAAGCTTTTACAAAATTACATGTAGGCTCTTATGATGAGCCACCACTGATTTATATACCGTAAACCGGGTTATGAGTAATACAAACTGTTATTACCCACTGACAAAACCTTTAGTGATCTTGCTGGAATGTTGTAATTTAGTTATGTGATTTCTATAAGGTTGTGTGCAGGCAGCTTTTTCATGATTGCATCTGAAGTATTTGCAGATATTCGTGATCTTACATAATAAACGACGAGTCTCAAATAGTCGCCGGTCCCCACTAGGTGCGGGAGCTACTGACAAATATTGTAAAAAAACGCTGCGCCGTTTATTTCAAGTTTTATGGTGTGTGTGTGTGTGTGTGTGTGTGTGTGTGTGTGTGTGTGTGTGTGTGTGTGTGTGTGTGTGTGTGTGTGTGTGTATGTATATATATATATATATATATATATATATATATATATATATATATATATATATACTGTGTAGTAGATAGATAGATATAGGGAAGTTGGCTCTTTTGAGCAAAAACTCAGCAAACTTGAAATTGTTGGCTGGTTTAATTTCCTTGCATGTTAGTTATTCATTTGTCTGAGGGGGGAAATAAGCTGACATCTGTAACAGCTTAATTGTGCTTCTTATGTTGTTCTCACCTATCGTCATGCACCTGTACCAATGGATTGTAGCTTTTAGTTTTAGGTTAGGTGCTAGATAGAATGGTGTATCTGCTTTATTCATGTCTGGAGGTCTGTGGAGGTGTGACAGGGGCAGGCTTGTCACTGGCTTCTTGGTGCATGCGTGTGTCTGTAGGAGCTGCTCTGATGCTCCAGGTGAACCATGCTGTCAGTCATTTGTTTGAACAGGGGGCTCGACTAGGGTTGGCTGACCGTGATTCCTAGACACTACCGTTGCTGGTACCGTAGGGGCGGCATTGTGCAATAGCAACTGCCATAATTGTGTAAATAAATCAGCGAGCCTGTGTGACGTGTCAAAGAATATCCTCTATGTCCGGTTCTTCAATACAGTGAATTTTGTTTTGTTTTGGCCCTTGTGCCATTTACTTTGTTAAATGTGTTTGTTTATTATTTTGTTATTTGCTATTAGTAAAGTGTGCAAAAGAGCTTTAAACCTTGGGTCTCCTTCCTGCCAGTTACCAGACTTGGCTGTGACGCTACCCTACCACAACGTGCTGTGAGAGTGGGATAGCATCCCTGGTTACTCAGAGCAGGACTGCAGAATTATTTAATGAATAAAATAAAGAAAAAAGCAGATCCTGTTAAGGGAAGAAGGGGCTCCATGGTACAGAGCTTGTGGAGAGTGTGGGCACCTCCGAGGCATTTCTTCCATCAACCGGCTGAACAGTTCAGCCCATTGAAGCTGCCACTACCCTTGCCCTTGCCTCAATGGCATTCCTGCTTTTGGAACTGTGTGAGGTCCTGGTTTACACTTCCCTGGGAGAAACCAAACTCCCACCCCCAACACCACATGTCCCAAACAAATAGACTGAATCATTGTTCAAGGTGCAATCAAAGTTTATATTCTGTTCAAGTGAGGACACAACACAAAGACAGCGCCAAACAAAAAGTTCCCGGAGTCCTGATCACCACTATATTAAAACTTACAGTATCCCAGCGGGAAGCAAGTGTCCGTTTCCTGTTGCAGTCTCACACCGACCTGCCTGCTCTTGGTAGCAACATTGCTGTACTTGTCTCTGCCTTGCTCTGTCCCCCTACTCCCTGGACAACTTGTACCAAACATTAACAATGCTGCAGTCACTTCCGGGTTACGCGCCTCCCCACCTCGTCTCCCTGCTGATTACCACACTTCCCTTTTATGATCCAAGCCACCCCCCATCAGCCCTCCACGAACAATCTTTAGTCGGGTGTGTCCATGGGAAAGCATAGGCTTTGACGGATGTGCAACTCAAAACACCTGTGTGATTGTCCGTCCCAAGATGGCCACCGCAAGCTGACTCTATACTTAAGGTATATTCCATCTTGGTGCGGACCAGTAGTAAACTTCACTGTTTGGATCTGAATAAATGAACTACCATAACATGTATGTATATGGCAAGACAAAATATACTGCTGAGAAAATTCTATAAATACTGTTACTAATATTAAAACAGCTGAATAGGATAGTTGTTTAAACAAATGTACCCCGTAAAGATCCAAAGATACAAAACTGAATAATCATATTGAAGACTAAAATATTTTAATGTTTAATGAGGGGAAATTAGAAAAGTAGCCAATTTAAAGAATGAAAGGGTAAACTTTTGTTTGAGAAATAAAGTACAGCTCAGATTCGTTATCCTCCGTGGTTTAAGGGCAAGGGAGCAGTTAAGAGAGAAAAGTAATAAAATGGTTATTGCTGCTATCTTTAACATACTGTGAACAACCTGGGTCTTAAACAAACTAAACACTGCACTGGAAAAATGATTAACTTGTCCTTATTATGTTCGGTCTGTAAAGCTGCCCACTTTTTTTCCAAGTACATTATATTTTATTTATATGACATCAATTTCCAGGACCCTTGCCAATAGGGCAACAGAAACAAACCCAAAAAACAGTATGAATACATTCTTTGCATGAGTTACGGATATCATATGAAACATGATTTTATAATCAACATGAGAGATTTTTTTTTTTTTTATATATATATATACTTCTAGGGATGTCTCTGGTTGCATCATTTATGGCCATCTAATATTTTACCATTTATTTATTACAAAGACTTGAATTACCTTTGATGTTAGGCTATAATATACACAGGAGCATACAGATTGACCACACTACAAGTACTAAATCATTGACCACAGGCCTGAGTCCATAGACTGCAGTATTATTGTGAATGTCTCAGTGATTTAGCGCCGTACAGAATAACCTTTAGGAACAATTAGCCTTTCATTTGTCTGTTGTAAGTCTCCCTTAATTAATATCATAATAAAAGTCAGTATTTATTTTGACTGCTTAAACAGGGTGTTCTGCCATAAGGAAATATATCATGTATATGAGATCTACTCCAGCTGTGGGCTGACAGTGGGACGAATTATTGATATTATAACAGAAAAGCCATTCCCTTCTATTAAATCCATCTTCACGGTGGATCCCCCTTGTACTGACTGCAGTGGCTACTAGTGGAAGAGCTATAGTATTGTGCAGGGAATTCTTTACAAGAAATGCCTACTTAAAAAGCTATGAAAGCTTGATACATGCATATTGGTCTTAGCTTTTCTGACAAAGCTAAGATGTTGAAAACTGAATCACAATAAATAAAACACAGACCTATAAATCATCTTATAGATAAACTTGTGATTATCTGGCATTATTAAAATAAAAACTGATGGAACTAAAGGTTACAGCAAATGGCAATAAATAAATATGCAAAAGGAGGAATAACTACTGTGACAGCATCAGTTTGCATTGCTCCCCCTTAATAACAGGATTTTTGTGTTCTGCCTTATAAAAACAATTAAAGTGTTAGTGGAATAGCATTATGGGGTGAATGAAAGCCACATCCATGCAGCATTATAACTGTTACTGTTCACTACTTCATGACTGAACCAGTTTTTAAACTAACATTCAGTGCCATGACTATGATCAAGAAAAAAATAATGAGTGCTTTCCTTGTAATATCTTGGGTACGCTATTAGTAGAAATATAACTTATGAGTAATGCTATGTCATGTTATGAGTGGAGAGTGAAAATTCTGAAAGTTAGTTTGAGCAACTGCCGGGCTGTGTGGTTTAAGATTTCTATAAAATAAACTTGAACAGCTATGCACATGCATGAATAGTGAATCTATCAAGAACCCCAAAGACATATAAAAATAAATAAGAAATTATAAATAATATACTATTTGGGATTCTTTGTGTACATCATGGTCCAAAGTTATTTGTGTCAATACAATTTACATTTGATCTATCTTTGGTCTATTAAACTAAACTGTCCAATAAATCATACTAATTCATTTCAAAGCATAACAACCCCCTTCAATGTACAGAATGTCTTCCCAACAATCTTAGAACAGGGAGACATTGTGCACTTGAAAATATCCATGTCACTGCCGTTTACATAAGGGTAAAGATGTAGGCAACACACAATTTCTAAGCAAATGTACATTAACTTCTTAGAAAAAAATTCATCATATTACTTAATTGGCCTTAAAGGCCACTATAGCAATTAATAATAAATTGTGTCAGGGGGTAAAGGCCCTGTGTATATATTAAGCAATAAATTACAGTATTACATTTATATTTATTCTAACTAAAACCCTTTTGTAATTGCCATGCTATTATGCCAAAGGCTTTTAGGCTGTTTCAATGTAATTAAATTAAAAGAGAAATATAGATCCATCTCTGATAAACAAACAACACTGACTGTAATATAACAGAAATCCAGACAACAGTCTGGTTAAGTGCCTCATTATTATTGGCTCACCTTCAGAAAAAGTACACAAAAAAATAGGACTGCATTAATACTTAGTCTAGGACTACAGATAATTAAAGTGCAGAGTCACCTCATTAATCTCCTTATCCTTATTCCATGGCATGCATAATCTGGGTGTCTGACACTAATGTTTGGGTTCCTACATAAGAAATAATACAGTGAAATTATTTCAAACACATAGTTTGACTTCCTTAAATATCATATTCAGCCCTTCAGTAATCCTAAACTCTTTAACCTATCTGTTAGAGAAATTTACAGAATCAATGAGGATAGTGCAGCAGTACTAAGATACATGAAAGTGTCAAAGTCAAACAGAGACACACTTACAAACACTGTAACATAATATTATGAAATCTGCTTTTTCTAAGCTATTGACACTTGGTTCCTAGTTTAATAAAAGGTCCTGTTTCTTAAAAAGAGACCTTGATTTTATGTCTCATTTGAATGACCACCACAAAATGCCACCACAATTGATTTTCTTGTCAACATGACTGAATCGTAGGAGTCTTTAATTCCAAGTATTGAGACTGTATTTTGGAACACTAAAAGGACTGGGATTGCCCTCACAAAGTAAAACTATCAAATTCTCAAGTACTCTGCCTACAGCAGGGCTTCTCAAACTCGATCCTGGGGGCCCCCTGTGTCTGCTGGTTTTCATTCCAACTGTACTCTCAATTACGTAAGTTAACCATTAATTGAACTGATAATCAGCTAAATTAGACTTTTTTTACTCGTTTTCAGCTCTTAAACAGTTGCAGATTAAGTTAACTATAACATTTTATTTTTTTTAATTTTTTAAATTTTATTTAGTAGTTGCCAATTGTTTTTTTTTTTTTATTTTTTATCACATTTTAGAGTAGCCAATTATTTTTAGGCTCAGCTAGCACCCCTAGGCTGACTCGGGAGCGGTGAAGACGACCACACGCTGTCCTCCAAAGCGTGTGCTGTCAGCCGACTGCTTCTTTTCACACTGCAGACCCACCATGCAGCCACCTCAGAGCTACAGCGTCAGAGCACAACGCAGCTTTGGGCAGCTTACAGGCAAGCCTGCAGGCTCCCGGCTAGACTACATGGGTCGCTGGTGCACGGTGAGCCAAGGATGCCCTGGCTGATCTAATACCTCCCCCATGGACGACGATCGCCCAATTGTGTGCCACCTCCTGGGAGCTCTCCTTCACAGTCACCAGTTGAATAGCCTGGACGTCCATGATAGGGCGCATCCTGCACTCCAAGCAGAGCACCTTTATTGGATACACCACTCGGGAGCCCCAGCTATAACATTTTATAAGTAACTTGAACTGAAACTTTTTAAGAGCTGAAAACAAGTAAAACAAGGTCTAATTAAGCAAATGATCGGTTTAGGTATAGTGCACTAACATTTATATTTAATCTAGTTTGTTTTGGAAAATATTGTTTATTAAGAACAGTTGCAAAAAATGCAATTGTTATTGAAAGAGGACGGCACAAGGGTTAGAAATTACAGTACACAAACACAACTGTGCAAGTCGAAAGATACCGTCGTTAAGGATTAGCTGTTTATTCCTTTTGGGGAAAATATGGCAGTTTGCTTATATTTTATATTAGTGTGCCAATTCTTTGTTTTATTTCAAGTGGTACAAACTTTGCACTGGAGCAAATGCTGTTTTGGTTTTGAATGAATTTGAATGAATGAATCTGCTTTGCTTAGTGTTTACATACTGAGAAACCCCAAGCTTGCTGTAATGTATACTGTTATATACTTTTACTATTTCTTATAATTTGTTTATTTAGCAGACACCTTTGTCCAAGGTGACTTACGGAGACTAGGGCGTGTGAGCTATGCATCACCCGAAAGATGGAGCACAAGGAGGTTTAGTGACTTGTTCAGGGCCACACCAGTCAGTGGCTGAGCCATGATCTGAACAGGAGACCTCCTGGTTACAAGCCCTTTTCTTTAACCACTGGACCACTCCTCCCAAGCTTGAAATACAATTCCTATCATTTTTTTAAATGGGTAGATTGCTGTATGTGCAATTATTATGACAACCCCACAATACGGCAGTGTAAATATGTATGTATTTTTATTTGATCTTGTTGTATTTATATAGAGGGAATAGCCAGTCTTTACTGTAATTAGGAAGTTAATTAAAAAGTGGGGTACTGTATGTTACTGTTACTGCTGCTAATGATAAACTATGGTAACTAAATTATTTTTTTGTGCAAGGACTGTTTTTATGTCATAATGTTATAAAAAAAAAGCAGAACATGTTTAATAGAAATGTTGTATGTAGCTAAAACGTGATGTATACTATACTACTATTGATATACATTTATTTAAGTTGTTTTATTAATAAAAAAAAATTAAAAGAATTTCACAGGGCTCTACCAATAAGCTTCAGTAAATCATAAGTTTAACCAGTAAATGTCCAAAAAGCCCTATATTTCTTGTTTAATAAATGTTGATAGTTATCGGTAGAACTTAAAATTTACCAGATTCTAACTTTTATCGTAACATATATATCCCGCAGGCCTCTGCTGAGCTGTATTGCTGAGCAGATGTCTGTGAGAGCTATACTTTGTTTGTCTCTCTGTGTATGGTTCAATTGTATCTTAGGTCGATAGTGACCATTTGATGATGTTTTTGGGGCCTAAGTAATATATAGAGGCATGTTTGGCCTAGTGAGAACAATAGGAAACCAGGATATCCTTATTCATTTCCCAGCTTAGCCATGTTTTTTAACTTTATTTAAAAAAAAAAAAAAAATAGAATATACCTGGTCAGCATGAGTGCCGTATACTGGGCTTGTTTGCCAACAGTTTCCCTAATAAGTCAGGATTGTGTGGCAATAGAGATTGAATAAGAGATTAGTATCTCAGGGGCATGATTATACTGCTCACTGATCTGTGGACCAACTAGCTGTTTCTACTCTAATGTTATCAATCTGATTCTAAATGTAAATGCATTCAAATAAATAAAGTGAAACATATAACAATAAAGACATTATTATTGACATATGTCTTTTCTGTGATTACAGCAGAAATGTAACAAGCAAAATAAACCAAAAGATTTTAACTGGCATTAAGTACTATTACCTAAACATTATGCACATGGTTGAACTGAAACAGAAGAACTTTAACGACAAGAACATTTCAGACACCCAAATATTTATGTATTATTAAAAATGAGTCTCAGCAGACTGTAGTAAAGGGGCTGCTGTTGCGGTGAAAAATGGACTGTAATATTTTACGGGAGATATAAATCGGAGAGGCCTGGTAGGCTGTGGTGATTTACAGCTTTTGAAAATGGACGGCCTTTTTCTAAGAAGGGGGTGGGGGAAGATTTATCCTTTCAATGAACTTTTTACAAGAGGCTTTCCTTTCCAGAAACAACAACACAGGTATTTAACCTGTACCATGTCAACTCCTCCTGGGACATTGACATTCTTCTTCAGGGAGTAAGTGCACATTTGTTTATTTTCAAATTGCTCTAAATGACCAAACTATCTTTTTTTCCAGTCTCACATAGAAGGTAGCTGCATTCCAAAACCTGATTGATGAGATAAGTTCATATAAAGGTTATGTATCCAGCATATGAAGCACACAGAATTATGTGTTGAGCATGTGCATACACCCCCTGCACCCTCCACACCCTTCTTTTTTTAAAATATGACTTATGTTAATAATTATAGAACTGGGGAGATGTAATGCCTATCCTTCTCAACCTGTCAACTTCCAGGTGGGATGCTGTCTTTGTAAATGTTGGTCAAATGATATACAGTAAGCAGAGAGGAAAAATTAACCAAAAGTCTTTGGAAATAGTACAGGGATATAAGCCATCTAGACACATTTTTATGTTTATTAATTAATTTGAGTGGGATAATAAAATGATAATAGTGGAAGTGGAAGACAGTAGGGCCATAATATGTGTGATTTCACTCATTGGACAACTGAAAGACTGGCATGTCCTCATTTTTTGTGTTTATTCATGCAGATATTTTTTCTGTAGCTCTATTTGTTAATACAGTGTGTAATTTGTGTGATATATTATGTCAATTAGATGTACTTTAATTATTTTGTTTTGTTTTTGTATAAATTTAGTGGGTGTGCCCCAGTCCCACTACCAAGCCAACTGCCAACTGGTTCTGAACCCCTACCATTCAGGAGCACCAGAACCAAAGCAATGTTCTCTCTGGAATCCCCAATCATGATCGTCAACTTCACATAACTTCCCTGTGTTCCCCTGAATATTTAACTCACCCTGAACACCACATGGCTGTGCTTTTACCATGTGAGCCAGGGACCCATCAACTGTGCTTTAATTCTACTGAAAACATAATCAATTTAAACCACTGTAATCAAATGATACCTATATTTATACACCGTGTTAAGAGTTACTTTTTTATAGTCAATCCTACAGAGTAATTATTGTCCAAAGCGAGATTAATTTTAAAGGTTGAAATGCTTCAGTGAGAATAATTTTTGGCAAAGAAGCAGTAGATTCCTTCAATATTTATTACGGTTGCTAGGCAGATTTGATGAGGGGAGAAAATGCCTGCAACTTATATTTTAGTCTTCTTTGAATTGTTTAGTGGATGAGAGGGAGCACTAAAATGCAAACAGAGATTAAGGTTATTGTTTCGGTAACAGAGGCAACAGAAGAAACATGATTTCTCTCTCAGATAGGGATATGAGACAGCCCATCCTGTCATCATCTTCAAAACAAGTTCACATTAGGGAGAAATCTATTTAGTCACAGGGAACTCAATTAGGAACATTCTGCGGACGGGAGTATTCCCAACTGGGAATGCAATCAGGCAATATTCAGATTTCATTATTTTAATGTCAGCAGCTGATTTGTAGAAGTGCCCGGGGCTCCCCCTTGTGTTGTTTTTGTCAGGAAAAAAGGATTATGTATTTACACACAACTGTCATAACAGTTATTTCACATTTTAGGTTTTTCTGTATTCCGCTCTTTACAGTCGAGGAACTGCGAGGTGAGGTGGATCGTTCTAAGAATACAAAGTACTGTTAGTAACCTAAATTGGGATCTGAAACCTGGTTAACGCTAATCCCCATTGCATCTGTAGCAGAGTAATACAGCCCCACCAGATAACACAAATACACAGTAACAGCTGTTTGCAGGTGCATAAGAAGGATAATCTCTAAATAGGTTATCAAAGTCATCTGTAGCTGCGCTTGAGCATGAATGCATGGAACACAGTCTTTCAGTCCACAGTTATAATTATTAGACCAATTTAACCTCCTTGCTTACATCAAACAATCAATAGGGAAAAATAAACAATGGTGCAAGTTCCTCTTTGCCTGCAATATGGTCATTGTGAGAGACTCATTAGACTTATGCCAGTATTAAATGTTAGATACATTAATTTGTTGCTGAATGGTATTCTAAATACACATAATTGTTGAAAATAAAATAAAAAATAAACATTTATCATTTATACAATAGTGACAGGAGTGCATCACGGGCAAGCTGAAGTGAGACTCACACACAGAAGTTGCAGGTTAAGTGCTCAGGTGCACATTTAATAATAAACAAATAACAAAACACTGAGCAGAACACAGAACAAAATGTATTAATAAAATAAACAGCACAAGAGCCAAAACAAAAGGTCTACAAAAACATACATAAACAAACAAAGGTCTACAGAGACGTACATATACAAGGACAGGACAGCATGCAACACGAACATACACCAACACCGACATCAACTCCAACACTAACTGTTCTAACATCCGTGATCACCCTATTAACTCACCTGTTTCTGTCCCATGGGTTTTTGCAGTGAATCTTCCTCTACCCCCCCCCCCCCCCCCCATACACACGTGCCTCGGCAGAGCTTTCACTCTGCCACGCCAATATATGGCTTTATTTGGGGAAAAAAAAATCCAAATAGAGCAATCTGGAGAAGCCAACAGACAATGGATCATAGGAGTGCTGTTGTCGTATTGTAGTAGTTTCTCAATATGGCAACCATTAACCTAGAAAAAGGCTTTTTTTTCTTTGGGATAGTGTTTTGTGTATTTCTAGGTTCTTGTCAACCAACTAGGAAGTAAAGCATGAAAATACAAAAAATAAATTACACTGGATTTGTGGCTATTATATACCAAATTAATCTATTACCTTTAAGTCATTCATATAATATGTCATATTTATTTCTCAAATGGGACTCTAAAGTATGATACTTCATAGTAGGTTTATAATATAGGTTTAAAAAACTACTGTCCAGTTTATGCATACTGTTTATCTACTGTACACATGTCAGTTCTTGGAGTGCAATGCATCAATCACTGCACAAAATCCCTTCTAACAGATGCACATCTTAACAAGGCAGGCCATGAAAATGTACCATGTATGTGGCTAAATTGGACAGTATTAACTTAACAACCATTAAAGATCATTATTAGAGATCAAAGTTTGAAACAACATCTATACACTTACCTGACATGTATATATCCATTCCTAGCTCTCTTCAAAGGCAGCTGGTACCTCAGTTTCCATTTAAATTTATAGGTGTGAAATTAATTGACCAGATCTGTGATGGCATCAGTGAACTTTATTGGCAGACTGTCTCACTGTACAGCGCTTTATTTTACAATAGACCTTCTGACCATGTAGGGATGACACCTGGAAGAATAATCAAGCAATGAAGGGTCTATCAAGTACCAGGACAGGCAAGCCTGCACACAAACAAAGTTTATGTAAAAGATACTATGTAAACGTTGAAGAACTTCTTTTTGAGAATATAGATCAAGATATTTTAATAGGGTGTATATATATATATATATATATATATATATATATATATATATATATATATATATATATATATATATATATATATATATATATATATATATATATATCTTTTTCTCTCTCTCTCTTCTCTCTTCTCTCTCTCTCTCTCTCTCTCTCTCTCTCTCTCTCTCACACACACACACACACACACACACACACACACACAGTTTAAATCTATCTAACTATACAGAGAGGAAGACAGAGTAAATTAATGACAGAAAGCATAACAGGTTCAAACAAGTTGTAAAGATATTTTTTCAAATACCAGGGTAGATCAGATATCCCACAAGGGAGTTATAAATGTCTCTCTCAATGCTTTAGATACATGTTAATATTATATTTAAATCCAAATAAACATGTAATGTATCCTTTATTCCATAAGTGCATGATAGGATCTAATACTGGACCAGTACTTAATATTCAATAGACAAATGACTGCAGAACACAAACATGGTGTGTTGTAATCATAATGATAATTCATACACTACATGCTCTGTAACCCAGTGGTTCCATGAAAATAATTGTAATAATCTCATGCCATATCAAATCCCTGATCTGAAGCCACTGTAGGATGAGCTAAGTCGCTATACAGAACATTCTTCAGATTCTGTGTGTCATGCTGGCACTCGATGTGGCAGCTATGCTTGTATTGTATAAGCATAGCTTCAATGCACACTCTAGGACCATGTTATTAATATTTTTCTACTGCCATTGTATGCGTCTGATAGACCACAGAGATGTAGCTTGTCAACATGGCAGAAGTGTAGCAAACACAATATAGTTGGTACTGTAGTTTGGTTTGCCCTGAATTCACATTGTGAATCTGGAGTAAATGAGAAGAGAGCAGTGTTCTTCTGTAACATGTTCAAGTGATATTCTAAAACTTTCTTGTGTGTAACTCAAAGATCAATCATAAAAAAAATATTTCAAACAATATGGATTTTTTTTTTTTTTGAGTAACATAAGTTTATGACATTAATAGCTGTTTTAAAAAAACATACACTACCTTTGAAAATGTGTATTGCAAACAAGAGTTTGTTCAGTGTAAACTGACAGTATTATAGGACCACAAACCGTGTGAACGGGAAACCTGACACTGTATGGAACTACAAAATATAATTACCTTGTACATGAGCTGTGGTTATGTGGGTGTAGTAAAGATGGTGAATACACAACCAAATAAAAGTACTTTTATGCCACTGGATTGGGAAGGAATCGTTGAAAATGTTGCAGGGTCAAAAGAGGTGTATAACATTGCGCCTTTGGGGTGGGGGGTAAGCTTTCCAGAAACAACTCATGGCCCTTCTGTGGCATTTTGTCTTCACAAATAGTCAACTACAATTTATTTTAAAAGTAATGTTGGAAAACTGTGCACTAGTTTATTTAATGTTTTGTATAGTGTAGGAACAATTGAGTAGTTTCCAATTTCAAATAATATTACTGTTCAAAGAGGCAGTAATAGCAAAGAAAACAAATCTTAAAGTCAGTAATATGTACCAAAGATCATCAGCTGTTTTAAAACCTTTTTATCTAATTAATATAAATATACTTGTCTACAAATAGAAAGTGTACTTTAAACTATTTATGTAAACACCATGTGGTAAAAAAACATACTTACAAGTATGAAGGTTTGTTAAAAATTACTTTTCACAACCTATAACTTTAATTATGCTTCATATGAATGTGAAAAAAAAGTATCATAAATTATACTCAACGGTCCCATCAAAACTGACTTATTTGTCATTTGGTTGTGGAACACAAATTGTTTAAGTGTGCGTTAAAGTCCTCTTGGGCCAATACATTTTCTGGGTTCTTTTGTAAGAGAATAAACAAGTTTGTTCAAACAGTCCTTCTTAATACGTAACAGGGATATTATCACACCCAGTCTTGGTGTCTCTCACGATCTTACACCAGGGCACTTTGTCTCCCAGACTGTCACCACTTTTCTCAAAGTTTGAGAGCATCATGCTCTTTTTGGGCTTAGTTTATATGCTCTTTTACAGGTAGAGGTCTGTGGTAAGATCTCCATCTGAGGTAATAATTTAAGTTGTAAGAGTTTCAGCTCTTACTATGAATACCAGCTATTTTCCAAATCCTGTTTGGTCCTGTTGAAAGACTTTACATCCAGATAACCACTGTGCATGTGCAAACTGAGGTACAGCTGTGGGAGGCCCTTCTCTGTAGTGAAGTGCTTTTTTATGCAACCAGTGGATGCTGTGACAAAGCCTCAGAATGTTGAGGCTTAATGAGTTAATGGCATATGAACATGCATATGCATATTGAACATGTTAACTTATTCTTTCAGCTGTATTTAGAAGACGTATTGAACATTTGGATTATGGATGAGTCTGTTATTTGCCTGTCCAAGTTTGGGTAGATCAAAGTTCTGACATGGCTGACCAAAAAAATTGCTTATGAATTAGGATGATTTGTTTAGATCTTGGTACTTTTTAATGTCTAAATAATGAAGTTTCAACCCAAACTTTAGCTTACTTGGTGAACAAAGAAAACTGCTTCCTTCTAATAGCCACTGCAAGAAGAACTGACCAGAATGCATATTCACATTGTGACCTCTAAAGCAACCAATAAGGAGAAACAGGTTAAAATGGAGTTCAAATTCAAATTTCAAATGGGGCCAATCTTCAAATTAGAGATTGTAGCCATTACATTCCATTACCATAATAATACACATCTTGTTTGGAAATGGAGATACACGTTTGAATCAGCTGGGTCTGCCACTACAAGTTCATGGTTGTGACCTGCAGGGCATTTGATCCCTTGACATCAAGTTTATTTTTCTAAAGCCACAGCTTGATATTCCAACACTTAATTTTGGAGTGCAGTTAAATCACAGAAGCTATAATATGTCAAGTGATCCCACTTGCGGGGAGGGGGGGAAACAGTAAGTAATGAAAAAGCTATGATTGCTTTTCTGTCCCTCCAAATGACAGTTATCACCTCAATGACCTGCTCCGGGCAGACCCATCTAGAAATGACACGCTAAGGGATAACGTCATCTAACAGGGTAGTTACAAAAATCAATACAAAACCCATTTCAAAGATACTCTGTGTGTAAGAGGGCCCAGTGTAACGTTCATTTATTGAATAGGCCTTAGGAGAAAAAAACTACTTTTCTGATATACACATTACCTCCCAAGCAAAGGAATTTGTAGGTAAGCAATAATTGTATTTTCAATCTATTACTTTGGCTCCCAACAGCTCACTTCAGAGATCTAATATCTCGATGTCAGCCATAACTTAATTATTAACCCTCTCGGAATCTAGAAACTGTTTACTCAACTGACTATTGGATTTTCATATAATGGTCAGTGAGTGAATCCCATCCTGTTTTCTCTTTGGAAGGAAGATCTATATATTCAGCAGTGACATTTGAAATGAACACATGTAAACAAGAAGAAACCTGTATGGCAAAATGTGGGTCTATCTAGTCTTGTAAAGTGTGTAAACATACCCATATATTATTCCATTTGATTTTTTGTCAATATACACCGTAACTAACAGGTCAGATTTAACAAGCAAAAAAAAAAAAAAAAAACAGTAGTGTGGGAAATAGACAGATCTATGGCAATTATTCAACAAGAGAAACTAACCAATGTCAGCTAACCTGATAATACCTGTATGCCTACCAACCACAAGGTGGGATTTATGGTCAGCTGAGTATTTATTTATAGCTCAGTCATTTTTTCAAGATCTGTTACTATAATCATTTACCATGTAACCCTTTACTGATCTTTTTTTTTTTCTTTACCTCAGGAGAAATCAACATGACAACTTTTAGCAAACAAATAATTTACCCAAGGCTGAAGCCCAAATTCGATCCCACATGGAAATCACAAGTATTTCCTGATTTAGCTGGAACAATGAATATGAAGGATTCATTGTTTTTTCATTCTATGTCAAAGAAAATAAAATAATGTGTGACATCACTCAATAACACAAACAGCCAATCCAATACCATTTTATTTGGTATACAATACATGCACTTACCATCACCTTGTGTGCAGATGATCCAAGAGTCCCTAGACATATATTTACTGTGCTAACTTGCAGTGCTGCTTGAGTATCTGTATGTAGTAATGTTAAATGTATAAAATAAACAACAAACTTTATGACTATAAATCGTTCTTAATGAGAAAGACTTCCAGTCAAAATGTTGGTCATAAAATTGTGTATCTGTATGTAAAGCACAATACTTTTAATTTGTATTTATTTACTTATTTAAAGTTGTTCAGTTTGGATCCAAGACTGGTGCACTGTGAAAGAATAATAGAGTGTTATATTGCCTTTGCTGAAGTCCTTCAAAATGTCCACAGAATGAGAAAAAGGCACCTGTAAACCTCATGCAAGGTCAAACCTATAAACAGATACATGAAAAAATAATGATAAAATATTGCATCGCTCTACACTGGGACAGCATCATATTAAATGGTTAAATTGATTTGGGATATGTGTAAATGACATCCTAGATGAGATGTTTTTCTATTGTGAAAATTCCCAAGCTGGTAGTGCTTCACCTGTATTGCTGTATTTTTCTCCAAGCCCTCTTGTTACGGGAAAGATTCAACAGTAATTCAAGATAATCAAGGTAGTGCGTTACAAAAGAAATTTCGAGGTGACAAGCCGTTCAAACAGAATACCAATCAGTGGATTTAATGCATTTTTGATGTACATTTAGGCTTTGACACTGGGCCACAGATGTACATGTGTTGTGTTTTTATATTGCAAAAGATGGCTTGTGATAACCTATTATAGCATATCATCGGCCTCAACTTCCTAACCTCAGATAGGAAAAATTCCATCACACATTGAACCCGAAGATGTAATATAGAAACAAATTATGGCTGGAATTGAAAAGGCACAGATTTATTCTGTCTTAATAAATCCCTGCCAAAAGACTAAGTGTGAAAGTAAAGATACTCCCCAAATGCTGTTACTGTGTTATCATCTTTGACATCTACACCAGTTTTGGGTGGATCAGCTTGACTCGCCCCTTGAGCTATTTTTTTTTTTTTATTTATTTTTATACACAGAAAAAACATGAAAACTGAAGGTACTTCAGAGATTTGTAAATCATACAAAACGATTGTGAAAATATCTTAATACTTGTGGGATGCCATACATACTTAAAAGGATAATATATACAGGTACACCGTGAAGCACCATTTCACCTTTTTCAAACCTAGTACTTCCCCTGATCTCTGATTGCAAATGCCTTTAAGGGGTTTAAGTCTGTGTTACTGTTTATTTTTTAACCTTGTCATGATAGACTAATGCCACGCTCCACCTTTATGTGGTAGTTTAAAAAAGTTGTGCCATTAAATCTCATGTAGCTTGTGCTGTTCATTAACATGGATTTTCACCTTAAGCTGGTCCGCTGTGATTGATGATTCACAGCTGACACCTTATTCAGCCACAGTTGCCTGCACAGCAAATGTAGACAATTACTGCAATAAGGAGAACTATGGTGTGCATTACAGTTGGAAAAGCGCAAAGCAATTGTGATATGACCTAGGTTACATCCACAGGCCACTGCATTCCACCATTTATTGATCTGTTCACTGGATGAGGCAAACTAGATCCTGTCTTTATGTACTGAACCACTGCTTCATTCTGTGTAACAACAGAACAAGGTGTACCATGGTATGTTATTAGTTTGACATGGTGTGACGTGGTGTTCCCCGCCCCTGTGCGTATTTTATGTTTTGTGTTATTTTGTATTGTATTATTATTTAAATGTACTGTTTTGTGTTTGAATGTTGTTTTATTGTTAATTATTTTACAGCATTGATGGAGTTAAAATTCAGTATCCATGCTAAACTCGTGCAGAATCTGACCATCTCCAGATTGATTAATTTATTACAAAAGTGGAGATGGTCTCATGTATAAAAACACCCAGCTTTGGCTGAACGGGGTTGTGTGTTCAGAGATGGAACGAGACGTGAATCGTGAGGTAAAGAGATTAATATAAAGATTAATATATAAAACAACTGCTACTCACCCATGCTGGTTTTATACCACCATGATACTTGTTTGTTCCATGTCTGTTTTATTTGTTTGTTTTGGCCAACGTGCCGTTTTGTTTATAAAAGTGTTTTGTGTTTGTTTCAACCTTTTAATTTTGCACCACTGTTCTTCACCCGTGGTACTTGTTTGTTGTGTTAATCTCTTCCTGGTCTGGTGTCACCCACAAGCCATCCTGTCCACAAATTGGTTATAGATGTTATTAGCTGGTTGCCCAAAACAAATCTTGGTGTCATCCATAACATGACATACAGCACAGTATAAAACAGCAGAAGAGAATAGAGCAGTGCCACAGAGTGTCTACTGCATGAAAAAGTATGGATGAAGTTTAAAAATGATGTGTATCACAAATGTTGTAAAAACAGGACCAGCAGCTGTTTTATAAATGGCACCTGGTTTGTCTACAGCAGGGGTCTCCAACCCTGGTGGAGAGTCCCAATCCTACAGGTGTTATAGGTGCCATTACATCATCAATGGCTAAAGATCTGGAATACCTGTTAATCATTGATTCAATTAAATAACTGAGAGCTTGGTTAAAATGAAAACCAGAAGACCCTGTAGCTCTCCAGGACCAGGGTTGGAGAAACCTGGTCTACAGTATGTTAGGCCTGGGTTTTGACACTAACTCAAACTAACCATTAACTGGCACAACAAAGTAAGTCCATGGCTTCTGTTTGAGTTATTCACGTTATAATTCCATCTATTGATTTTAACCTCTTAGATTTCCAAAGTAAGATCAGTGATGATCTGGGACTCAGCGATTTCAAAGATTGTTGATTATGTATGCTGTCTAATGCTGTCTAACTATCTAAAGAAAGTGAATACTTTCAGAAAATGTCCATTAAAACTGTAAAGAAGATTGTGGGGAAAATACATTCAAACTTTAAATAACCAGTAGATATACGATATGCAGGCTTTGTATTGTGATTAACATTTTTGAAAGTTAAATCTCAGTATTACACTCAGTAACATTCATAATAGCATAGGCAAATTTGTCAGAATTAATCAGTTTGAACCTAGTTACCAGTTGCATGAAGCAATAATCCTCACTGTAGAGTACATTGTTTTAAGTGACATTCTTAGCGGAAAAGATGTTGCGTTATACTGACTTAAGTGTGGAAATTAGGTGTGGTATTGGTGTCTGCAGTTACTGACGACATTCAATATTATGTGAAATCTTGAAATAAAAGCCTATTTGCTAATCATTTTGGGTTGTGATTTTAAGGTGTCTTAGTTAGAATATTAATCCTGTAGAATGTATGGATGGTGTATTGTATAGTTTGGATGAGCCATAAAACTGAGCTCCTGTCAAATTTGCAGACATCAAAGAACTAATTAATTGGTAGGACTCGAGTAGTGACCTGGCTAAATTCCCTCACGATGCTTTAGCCAAGTGTTGAGGGGACAAGCACTTGGCAGGAATAAGTATAACTATTCAGCAGCCTCTGAGTTTTTTTATAGATTCAATATTCAAATTGCTTTACAATGTGACATTGGTATTCTGTGGACTGTTCGTAAAGTCAGACGATATGGAAAAATGTGCACAACACTATGTGCAAAGCTGGTACATACATACTTACCCCATAAGACTTAAAGCTGTTATTGCAGCGAAAGGTGGCTCTATCAAATATTCATGTGTGGGGTTGAATACTTATGCAAGCAAGATATTTCTGTTTTTTTATTTTTCTTAAAAATATTTCCGAACATAAAACCAATGTCACCTCACAATAATTGATTTTGAGTTTAAGTGTTTTAAAATAAAATAGCAAACAGAATGAAATTTCAATGTACCATTTGTAATTCAGTAATATGAGAGAATTGGTCAGGGGTCTGAATACTTTTGCAAGGCACTGTGTGTATATATATATATATATATATATATATATATATATATATATATATATATATATATATATATATATATATATATATATATATATGTGTGTATGTGTGTGTGTGTGTGTGTGTGTGTAATACAGTAAATGTTCTATATAGACACTGAAGGTTTTTAGGACTGAAAACAGCTCAGGGTAACTAGATTTGATTTGATACTATTCATGTGATTTAAACATATCCTTGATGTTTTCCCAGGTGGATTATAGTGACCACATGACAAGTTGCTAATGGTTTTTACCCCAAGGTGTGGAGAAGAAGCTTTTAACAGTATATCAATGATACACTTAATGACTTGTCAAAAAGGAAATTAAATGTAACAAAGGGCTGTAAACAAACAAACAAACAAACATGTGTCGAAATTGAGGTTTCAGGCCTTCACCTGAATAAACAAGACCTTAACTAGTTTCATGCCTTGCTAACATTGCCAAGACCTCCCATTACCATGTGGACTAAGTGGTTCACTGTAGGTCACAGCTATCACTCACTGAGAGGCCCAGGGGCAGCCATATACTGCCTCCTTTATGGGGAAATAAAGAAACTGAAGTGCTGAACCGTGCCTGATTAGGTGTGCTAATGTGCTAGTTGTGACTAATTTCTGAGCTGCAAAGTTGCAGGTGCTGGCCCCTTTCAATAAATCATGGCCTTTCTCTCCCATTTTTGCCCATGGCTCTACTGTGCATATGCCAGAGCCATTTATGTAACAGGCAGGAAATAAAAGTAATTTATGGCATATGAAGCTATTCAGGCACTTTAACAAATTAAGCTGTTCATATTTGGAGAGTAAGCACTGGTTCATTTTCTCTTGTTTTAATTGTTATTATAACACAACATTATGGTATTCTGAAACTTTTTTTTTACAGGTATAAAATGTTTTCTCTTTTCCTAGGGTTGGTTTTCATTTCTTGACCTTTCCATTTTAAAGGGTTGTTCATTATTCCATACTATGTTGAAGACAGAAGAAAGCAAGTCAAAACACATGTACATATATTTATTTCAAAGTACTAAGGTGCCTTCATAATGAACCAGTACTTAAGCATTATTTTTAAACACATATATAGAAATAAGTGGTGATATAACCACAGTCAAAATAAACCACTATTTGGTCATTTTTAAGATTGTAGAACAGTATTTAGTTTGACTACCTTAACTCTATTCTTTCTGTTGTATTTTATTGATGTTGTCTTGTCTCTATGTAGCATCACAGCTTATATATATATATATATATATAAAAATAACCTTTATAAAAGTTTAATTCAATTAGAGTTTATACTTCCTGGCTAAATACAACTGCTTATGTATATACTAATTATATATTATACTAATGTATAATACAAATTTGGATACAATGGCATTACGTAATGTATTAAATAATATACATAATAACAATAGCAATATTGCTACTTCATGAATGCCAAATCAGTAGGCACAGGATGTCCCTAGAGTGCAACTAAACCTCCAGCTAATTGTATTACTGGTAGAGCAGTGGAATTCAAAAGTCTTTCAGTTGTTCGTGGTATTCTGAGGTTCCCATGAAGTTAATGTATACAGTTTCTTTTTAACCATGGGAACCTGGTGTAAATGAATAGGAAGTAAGGTATTAGGTGGGTAATTAGGCATTTAGCTAACCTTTACCCTCTCAGCTTTCTTGGTTTACATAAACAGTAGCATGTAAATGGTGAGTTTTTCCTGAGGTAGAATGTTGTTTCCAATCATAGATGTTTCATAATGGTCATAATCTTCTTTTTTTTAATGATTTGAAGACCCCACTGCCACTAGCTGTATTGTTTCCAAAGACAACAAGCTTAAAACAAAATAGTTCTTAGACTTATTCTCTCTTTAGAAATATATATATATATATGATATATATATAATATATAGATATATATATTATATATATATAGATATATATATATATCAATATAGAAGTTTATCATCTATGTTCATTAAACTACAATAAAGAATCAGTACATCAGCACAGTAAAGAGATGCAGTCCAGAAATACAGACATAAAATATTATTTTAAGTTTTCTGAAGGAAAATTAAAATGGCTACAGTGTTAGACATTGATTATTAATATAATTAAACAGCAATTTCTTTGTAAGGTATGTGTGCCTTTAAAAAAAAAAAAAAAAAAAAAAGCTTGGAAAAGACATTGAGGGTGGCCATTTTTAGCCTAGTTCCAGTATGTCAAGAGCTCCCTGTTTCAACTACTGTCCTATAATCCCCCCGAATGCTGTTTTCTTGACCCTCAGTTGAGTTTTGACAGGCGGACACCGTGAGGTTGCCTGGTTAATTCAGATGATGTGCAGGCTTACGGACGGGGGACTCATCTGGGAATGGAACCTGGGAGTTAACACCAGGGGTTAGAGGAGAATACTGACAGGCTGTAGGGCGCTTAATTATTTCAGAGGTCACACTCGCAGACAAAGCTTGTCACTGAGGCCTGGGTTTTTAAGTGCAGAGCTGATAATACTGTTTCAATTACAAAAGGTGAAATGAAAGTCTGGAATAAACTTAAAAAAACAAACAGATAGAGAAAAACAGTACAGTACAGGAAAGCTATAATAAAATAAAGGTTAAATGTATTGATTAGTACCATTCGATATAAGTAGCTGAAGTGAACATACAGCTAATTAAAATTTAAGTAGGGGTGCCCGAGTGGCTCACCTGGTAAAAGCACGGCTGATGTACAGTCAGGGGAATGTAGGTTCATGTCCTGGCTGTGCAAAGTTGCCAGTCTTTGCTGGGAATTCTGAAGGGAGCATCACATTGGCTATGGCGCTCCCTACTGGCCAGGATCCCAGTGAGCTGAGGAGTTCAACTGCAGGACTGGCCTTTGTCCTCCAGAGGCTGGTAGCTCATTGACATCCACTCTTGAGTTCCTGGGTGTAAAAGAAGAAACTGGCTTGGTTGTGGGTTTGGAAGACTCTCACTGAACCTTCAGTTCTCCTGAGCTGTGTACAGAATTGCTGCGGTGAGAGAACGTAATCAGACATTCTAAATTGAGGAGAAACGCGGGGTAGAAAATGACTGGGCACTCTAAATTTTAAGAAAAAAAGACTCATGTAGATAATCTGTTGATTAATCTCTATGGAACAGTCCAGGGTCATCTAGTAGAACATTAATACAAGGTTTCTGCTGTGGTAAATGAAAAGGCATTTTGATCTTTATAGATGTAGCCAGCAGATTATATTTTTGCTGCTAGTTCTTTCAATTCCCAAGGTCAATAACGCACTTCATGGTTTGTGCCATGTTTACACAATATTTTTTTAAACTGCTACTAAAATGCTACCACAAGCCCATTGTGAAAAATATGATGTAAGTCACAAAATAATTACCACATTTCAGCTATTTGTATTTCCCAGTCTTAGTTAACATACTTGCTGCAACAACATTCAGTCCTCCTACACACATTAATCTGTCACAGTCTGTGAGTTAATCTGGCTGGTTTAACACAATGAATTGTCAAAAGTAAAAATACAGTTCAAATAATATAATGCTGGCACCTTTTTCAAGTAAATCAGTGTAAAAATCCTTCCCCTGTAATGAAACCACTGGCCTTAGCTCATTTCAAATCATGACCAGTCCTTTCCCAGATGATAATGAAATGCACTGCGGTGTGTGTCTTGACTTCCCGCCCTCTTTGTTAGTGCAGACAGAAAAATGCAGGTTGTGTCACGTACCAAAAACAGAGCCTATGCACCCTGAATTAAAACATTTTGAATCCAGTTGCTGGGAGCTTGCTAATTATTACACCCAGGCCAGTCAGTTGTAAGGTGAGACTGTAGTAGGCTACTGGCACTCAGTGTCACTTTCTGTGGGTGACCGATAAGTTAAAGGTTAAAGTACTTTCAGAATGAAAAAAAAAAACAACTTATCATTGCTAAATGATCTGTATCTGAGAGAAGTCCAATCCTGGGTCTCACCGACCTTAGACTATACTGCCACCTGCTGATTTAGGCATAAAGCATAGTTATGTTAGGTAGATAGGTAGATAGATAGATAGACAGATAGACAGACAGACAGACAGAAAGACAGACAGACAATTAATGTTTTAAGTATTCCAGTTAGATTACTTAACACATTGTGTTTTCTAAATCCATAAAACATTACAGTAAGACGTGAAACTAATCTTTAAACACAGATCAGAAGCCCAGTAAAAAGGTCTGTGCACATTTACATAATAAGAATAATTATATAATTATTCATATGTTGCTATTTATAAAAATCAAAACATACTATCTGGTAACAACATATCAGTGTGTATGTGGGTGAATAACTGATACAAGTGTGGAATGATACCTTTGTTTGGGTTTCAGACAGGTAGTTTGCAGCTCTAAGTTTGTCCTGTGTTTTTTTAATCCTTATTCTGTTAAAACAATATATAAATTGGATCACTTTACTGAGCCAAACAGTGCCCAGAGCCAATTTTATATTTTCATAGGTATCAAAATATTAAACAAAACAAATTATGTAACAGTAGCAAGGATCTTCTCGGAAGAAACTAGGAATGTACTGTAAGATTAGGAATACTGTACAATCAGCTTAATAAATCGTCACATTGAGCCACAATGTTTTTTGTTATGTCAGTAAGATTTTTGACCTTGGCAATTACAATATCGAATATCAAAGCACTGCTGTCTGGCCTTTTAAAGAAATGTGATACTGAACATGAGAAATGACACCAAGATGAAAAGAGAAAAATACATATAAATATAAAGAATTTACAAAAAAAGTCTGTTGTCTAACAACGAGGCTTTGTTGTTAGAGACTACACAGTTTTGAGTGAACTTTCAACTGACATTTGTATTGCTGAAGTAGGGATTGATCCAGAAATGTAATTAAAACTCACTGCCTAAAAAAAGGTGATATTCCCTGTCACATTTTGACAAGGCCCCAAACACCATGTAAAGTAAAATAGTAACACTCTTTGTTGAAAGTGTGCTTTGTCACAAGAAACATTTAATAATCCTTAAAAATGTGTTCTTAAAGGTACATCGTAATTTGTAAATGGTATGAATAAAGAACAGTTAAAAGGAAAGACGTTGTCTCCATTCAATTGGTCTAAAACAGTAGTTGTTGCTATGAACAATATCCATTAACACTTTTCTTAAATGAACACTCTTTCCTAATTTTAAAAGTAAAACACTTTTGTCACTTGAAGTGTAAACAGTGTCCACTATTGTTCTTTTCATCACCACCACCTTCGTATCTTACTATCATTGTGCAGCAATAAAACTATTTACCTTTTAATGTTGGTTTAAAAAAAACAAACAAAAAAAAAACAGATAGGAGGCAGTATATAAAGATTTAAAACTAATTATTTTGTCAACATGTCGCTTCACTTCTGTCTCTGTCCACATAGGAATGTGGAGTTTTGAGATCTTATCTATTTATCCGCTATCATTACAATTATCTCTGTTTTGCTACTATAAGGACAGTTTTTTAGTGCAAGCATTATTTAATTCAGTGTGCTGGAGGTGTGGAAAGACATTTGTTAATGGTATTTGGCAGGCCTAATGAAGGGGTTGTCTGCTAGTATCTCACAAAAGGTGTGATAGGACAGGAAAACCCAGGGATTATGACCACAAGTTGTATTTTCCTTTTGGTGAATAATTGCAGTGATTATGTGCAGGGAAAATAACAGAGAAACATCAATCTGCATTACAAAGATTTAAGGTAGACATAGGTACATCATATGGGTGGTCTGTCTTAATAAATGTGCATAAGACTAAAATGGCAAGTCTTAACAATACTGTTCAACAAGAATGCAATGTTACATTAAATATACTGTACCTTCTCACATCATTGAAACCTGTGAAACCACCAGCTAACTACAAAAAGTACTGTATTGTACTGATACCTTAAAAATTAATGGGAACAAAAAGGGAGCTCTTACATACAGGTGTGCACCATAATCTTGGCTTTGTATTGTACAATTTTTTAGTCAGCTGCAAAAAAAAAAAAAAAAAAAAAACTGAGAATATACTGATTATTCCAATTGCAGTAATAATAATAATAATAATAATAATAATAATAATAATAATAATAATAATAATAATAATAATAATAGAAATGATAATTTACAATTACAACTTTGTGTAATGGGTTTGAAAATTCAGCCATTTTTAATGTGAGTGGGGAATCCCTTCCACTTTTCTTGATGCTTTATCAACTCTTTAATTCTAATGATGATACATCTTAAGCTAAATGATGTGCTATTTACTCTGTCCATTGTTGTTGTAGCCATTTTACCCAATATAAAGATGACACTAAGAGATTTTACAAATACAGAACCTTTTTTTATCCATCTTCTAAAAAGTCAAAAAAGTGACTTCCTCCTGTCTTCCTCCACAACCTTGGACAGTGTGGCAAGTGTAAAAAGGTGTGATGAAATAATGCAGAGAGAATGTGTTGTGCATGTGGCTATAGCAATATAAAAACTGACAGCATAGGTAAATTATCCCTCCTCTGTACTTTACAGTTTGTCACAGAACATATGTTTAATGAATCAGGAAAATATTTGCTAATGATTTTTAACTGCTCTTACTTCATTCTTTACTAAGTCAGTATGTCAATGCCAGTTTTCAGTATATTTGCATTCAAATAAAATGTACCACAGTAAGTTTGAAAAGTAATGTTGTAGTTTTCCCATGCTTTTACCATGGTCTGCCATGTTTTGGAATATACTTTACCATACCACTCTGGGCTTTACAATGCTTGCCTATGCTTTATTATGCTTATGCCTAATGATCAACTTTTATAAGGGAGATTCAACGCACTAATACAAAATGTGATATCAAATCTAGATCCATTAACATCCTATACAGTACTTGGGTAACTTAAGTTGTGTGATCCAGCAAGTTGAAATACAAAAAAATAAAATGCTAATTAATTTGAAACAGATTTTTGATTTCTGGATATCTTTCTTCTAAGTGTACTGCATAGAAATAAGCAGATTTTGAGGATTATGATATCAGTGGGATACTTTGAAAGGACTGTTTTATGTACTGAAAGTCTTTAAAGGGATTAGCTCACCACCTATGAAGTGCAGCCTGCTCATTGCCACTGTTGGCACTAATTGACACCTGATATTCTAAATCAGCAAAAAATAATCTAAAAGTGCTGAGAATCTGGATGGGTAAAAAGCTAGGCTGCTGCCAAAAACAGTGCCCTATGTGTTATTGGGCAGCAAGCCCCTAATGACATATCAAAGTAGAAGACCAACTTCACTATAGCTAGTCTTATCCTCTAAGACCTTGACACCTTATTCTTTCCGCCAGCTGTACTAATATCTGCTTACATGTTAATGAACATGACTGTTAGGATTTTTTTTTTTTTTCTGCTGTGACATCAATACTTATATACAGTCTCTCTCTCAGCATGTGTATGGACTGCAGTGCATCAGTATAAAAAGTACCATATAGGCTGCAGTACATTGAAAAAATATTTCATCTTGGTGTTGTGCGCAATTTCACAACTCCTCGATGACATTTTCTAATAATGCACTACAACCTATATATTATTATAAATCTATATCTATCTATATATATATATATATATACACAGTGTCTATAGCATCTAAACCCCCTTGAACTTTTTGCACCTTTTGTTGTCTTAGTGCCTCAGAGTTTTATGCGTTTAAATGAGGATTTTTTTTTTCCACTTATATACACATCATACGCCACAATGTTAAAGGGAAAAAAGTTTTTATTGAGAAAAAAATTATATATTAAATATACAAAACTGAAAGATCAGAATTGGATAGGTCTTCACCCCCAAGTTAATACTTGGTGGAAGCACCTTCGTCAGCAATTACAGCTGTGAGTCTGTTGGGATAGGTCTCTACCAACTTTGTGCACCTAGATTTGGCAATATTTGACTATTCTTCTTTACAAAACTGTTCACTCTCTGTCAAGTTCCTTGGGGAGCATTGATGGACAGCAATCTTGAAGTCATGCCACAAATTTTTGATTGGATTTAGGTCGGAGCTCTGACTGGGCCACTCAAGGACATTTACCTTTTTGTTCCTTAGCCACTCCAGTGTAGCTTTGGCTGTGTGCTTTGGGTCGTTATCATGCGGAAAGGTGAACTTCTGTCCCAGTTTCATCTTTCTGGCAGAGGGCAGCAGGTTTTCCTCAAGGACTTCTCTGAACTTTGCTCCATTCATTTTCCATTCTATCCTGACAAGTGCCCCTGTCCCGTAACATGATGCTGCCACCACCATGCTTTACAGTAGGGATGGTGTCCTTTGGGTGATGTGCTGCGTTGGGTTTGCACCAAACTTAACACTTTGCATTTAGGTAAAAATGTTACATTTTAATTTCGTCGGACCACAAAACTTTTTGCCACATGGCTACAGAAACTCTTGAGTGTTTTTTGCATACTTCAAATGGGATTCAAGGTGGGCTTTCTTCAGTAATGGCTTCCTTCTTGCCACCCTACCATACATGCCAGATTTGTGGAGTGCTTGGGATATTGTTGTCACATGCACACTTTGACCAGTCTTGGCCATAAAAGCCTGTAGCGCTTGAAAAGTTGCCATTTGCCTCTTGGTAGCCTCTTTGATCAGTCTCCTCCTTGCTCGGTCATCCAGTTTGGAGGGACGGACTGATCTAGGCAGGGTCTTAGTGGTGCCATACACCTTCCACTTCTTAATAATCATCTTGACCATGCTCCAATGGAAATTCAAGGCCTTTAATATTTTTTAAACCCATGCCCTGATCTGTGCCTTTCAACAATTTTGTCCAGGAGTTCTTTTGAAAGCACCTTGGTGCTCACAGTTGAGTCTTTGCCTTGAAATGCACTACCCAGCTGAGGGAACCTACATGATCTGCTTAATTTATCCTGAAATCACGAGAATCACTACAATTTAACACAGGTGGAGGCCACTTAACGTTTTTGAAGGTAATTGGTTACACAGGAGCTAATTTAGAATTGCTATTACCAAGGGAGTGGACACTTATCCAACCAAGCTATTTCAGTTTTTATTTTTAATGAATTTTCTACAAATGTCTAGAATATTTTTTTCATTTGGAAGTTGTGGGATAGATAATTGAAAGAAAAAATATTTTCATGCATTTTAATTCCAAACTATACAGCAACAAAAGGTGAAAATTTTGAAAGGGGGTGTAGACTTTCTATAGGTACTGTGTGTGTGTGTGTGTGTGTGTGTGTGTGTGTGTGTGTGTGTGTGTGTGTGTGTGTGTGTATGTATATATATATATATATATATATATATATATATATATATATATATATATATATATATATATATCTTTATATATAATATAGTATATATATATATGTATATATATAGTCACTCATAACCTAGTAGTCACAAAAGTATTCAGTCCCTCTCACAGTTTTCACATTGTGTTGCTTTAAAGCTTGCAGTCGTGACACTTTGAAGTAGGAATTAATATGTATTATATACATAACTTACTCCACACGTTCAAGCAAAAACAAAAAAAGAAGTAAATAGATAATGAATATGAAATATAAATGGAACATTCATGATTGCATAAGTATTCAAACCCTTTGCTGTAGCTTAATGATCTTAACGAGCCACACAATTAGTTGAATGGTCTCTGTCTGTGTGCAATATTAGTGGTTCTCATGACTTCAGAATAAAAACACCTGTCTCTGTGAGGTTACTTGGTTAGGTAGTGAATTTCAAGCATGAAGACCAAGGAGCTTTCAAAGCAAGACAGGGATAAAGTCATTGAAAAGCACAGATCAGCAGAAGGGTACAAAAAATATCAAAGTCTCTGAATATCCCTGCGAGCACAGTCTACTCAATCATCAAGAAATGGAAGGTGCATTGTACCACCCAGACACTGCCTAGATCAGGCCGTTCCTCCAAACTGAGCAGACGGGCAAGGAGGAAACTGGTGAGGGATGCCACTGTGAGGCAAACAACAACTTTGAAAGAGCTACAGACTTCAATGGCTGAAAACGTGCATCAGTCAACAATATCCTGAACACTTCACAAAAGTAGCCTGTATGGCAGGGTGGCAAGATGCTTCTCCTCAGCAGGGACTGAAAAGCTTGTTAGGATTGAAAGAAAATTATAAAGCAAAGTACAGGAAAATACTAGAGAAAAACCTGTTTCAGTCTGCTAAAGACTTAAAACTGGGGCAAAAATTCACCTTTCAGCAGGATAATGATCCAAAGCAAAAGACCAAAGCTACACTGGAGTGGCTTAAGAATAAGAAAGTAAATGTCCTTGAGTGGCCCAGTCACTGACTTGAACAGTCAAAGTCCTGACTTGAATCCTATTGAGAATCTGTGGAAAGACTTGAAAACTGCTGTCCATAAGCGATCCCCAAGCAATGCGAGAAAGCTTGAGCAAATCTGCCAAAAAGAATGGCCACAAGTTGCACCAAGCCAGTGTTCAAAGTTGGTAGAGACTTACCCAAAAAGCCTTGAGGCTGTAATTGCTGCCAAAGGTGCTTCCACCAGATATTGAGTTGACAGGTTGAGTTGACTGAATACTTATGCAATCAACATATTTCAGTTTTTTTCTCTTTAGCTTTTGCTGACATTGACTATAACTTATCTTACCCTTAGAAGTCTTCAGTTTAAGCATTCAAGTTTTGAATAAAATATTAAGTTTAAAAAAAAACCTGTATGTATCATTTTGTAATTTCAGGAAGGGTCTGAATACTTTTGCAAGGCACTGTATATACACGCTGGCCAATGCTAAGAAAACATCGTAATGCACTACTGTGACATCAGAAAGTCGTATTGCACGGTAACAAGTGTTAAACAGACATACAACTCAAGGTAATTTAGACAGTGATCCCCAGTCTTACAGTCTGAACGGAGCCTCTGGGGAAGGCCCTGAAACGTCAAAGAAATATTGCTAACAGCAAACAGCAACGCAAGAAGAAGCTTCCACAATAGCTGTGCCAGGTTTATACTCACTGCCATCTTCTTTCGTTGCACAGAAAATTTAATTTGCCAAGTGTGTTTTAATACTCATACATCACTGGTGTAGACGAGCCGGAACGGTGTTCCGGTAATTTTTTCTATAGGCAGAACCTTGACTTAAGAATTGATTTATGAATCTTTATTGATTTGTTAATGCTGATATGAAAATGCATATATGGTGACTGACCACTCTATTTTCAGTGGCTAGGTACCAATGAAGCGATAAGTTTTCCTTAGGAAAATCAAATTAGTCTTTCTGTGTCTTGCCACTAGGAACAAAATAATTAGTGTCCGGTTCTCTGATAAACGGTGCATATTTTAAATGTTTGCAGAGTCAAAAGTCACACACATCTCCCATACAATTGTCTGATTCAGTTGGTCATCCTTATGATGCAATGAAGAGAACATTATGGACTTCTATTACTATGGTTAGCCTTAAATATAATTAGGGCTGCTTCGATTAACATATCTACATCTACAGAGTTGATCACAGATAATTTATTTTTTTACAATTTAATTGTGCAGAATTTGTTTTTATATATAAAATAAAATCAACCAATAGAAGATCTGCATTTTCTCCAGTGCAGTCCAATCATAAGTGAGTGGAGGTGGGTCATAAACAGTTGAAGATATTCTCTGCCTTGGCTGAAGATCATCATTAAGTTTAACCAATAGAAATGTCAAAGATCTGCCCTGGTTTTGCAGCTGTCCACTCATTAGTGAGCAGAGGCGAGCATAAATATGCTAGGGTAAGCAAAGAATAGCTGAATTCTGTGCAATATTGCCTAAAGTGTTATTGAAAATGACAGTACATTGAGAATGTCGAAGTATTATTTCAAATATTTTTTACTAATAAAAAAAGGTGTCATCAGACAATGGAGGCATCATAGTCGATTTGGTAACGAATCAGTTTGCAAGAAAAAATTTGAGATTAACAAAAACCCGAACCGACATTGGAAGTGAAGGGATACACTCGGCACTTCCAAAATTTTAATTATTAAAGGTATCTGTGGCTGTCAAATAAAAAGTAATACTGCTGGAATTGTGTTTTGTTCAGAACAGAAAAGGAGATGGAACAGCACTGGCTACAGCACTCTAAGATATCAAACAGCACAAAAACACGAGCATTCCCAAAAAGTTTCTTGCAAGCCACTGTAGCACCCAAAACCTTTGGATAAACATGGATTGTTCAACTGGATAAGCAGAAGCATAGGGATACTATACAGTGGCTCTCAAAAGTATTCATCCCTCTTGGACTTTTCCACATTTTATTGTGTTACAACATGGAATCAAAATGGATTTAATTAGGAGTTTTTGCCACAGATCAACACAAAAAAGTCCATAATGTCAAAGTGAAAAATAAAATCTACAAATTGTTCTAAATTAATTACAAATACAAAATAGAAAATAATTGATTGCATGAGTATTCACCCCTTGACTAGAGGCACCTTTGGCAGCAATTACAGCCATGAGCCTATTTGGATAAGTCTCTACCGACGTTGCACATCTGGACACTACAATTTTTGCCCATTCTTCTTTGCAAAATTGCTCAAGCTCCTTCAAGTTGGATGGGGACTTTTGGTGATCAGCAATTTTCAACTCTTTCCACTTATTCTCAATTGGATTGAGGTCCAGGGTTTGAATGGACCACTCCAGGACATTGACCTTTTTGTTTTTAAGCCACTCCAGTGTGGCTTTGGCTGTATGTTTGGGGTCATTGTCCTGCTGAAATCTTCTTCTTCTGATGAATCTTCTCCCAATTCCCAGGTCTCTTGCAGATTTCAGCAGGTTTTCTTCCAGGATTTCTGTGTACTTTGCTGCATCCATTTTGCCCTCTATCTTCATGAGCTTCATGGGCACGACGACGGCACCAATTCTTCAAATAAAGTAATTCTACATAAGTACCTCTCTGATACTTTCGATTACAGCATGTTAAACAATCACTTAATCTCTTTGGTGTCTCAGGTTTTGCTTGATGCAATAAAAAGGAGAAGTACAGGAAGCCAAGTTTGTAGCTGTAATGGTAAACACAGCCCAGCTGTCTTGTGTTTTCAGGTATGTAACTGACATCCTTGGTCGGGTCAGATATTTTAAAACAGGTATCGGTGGCAGTATTGTTTGAACAACCGAAGCACAGCTCTGTCCTGAATTTCAGCAGCACACTACTGGACAGAAATGTAAACAAAGGCACATTCAAAACTAGTCCCAATAAGCATGTTATTCCACACGTTATCCCAGTCGAGTGGGATAACAAAAATGTATCCCACGCGAGATATACCCACGTGTGGTATACATAACATAATGCAGCAATCTATTTATTTTTTTTAATGATCTAATCTTATGGAACCCATAAAATTATTTAAAAGAATATCAAATAAAATTGGCATTACAATCAACATGACAAACATATTTAAATACAAAAAAAAAAAAGTGAAAAGAAGTCTGTGATATAGCAGATTTCTGAGTTTTAGCGGGAATGTACTTCTGCTGCTGTTTATAGACTCCTATGATAGATGTCCTATCTCTCCTCATCTTGGAGAAATTCCATAACCAGCGGGCTTTATTTTCAAGGCAACTTATACATAAATGTACAAAAAAAGCAAGGGTTAGGTGGCCAATATTTGTATGCAGGGGATCAGCACAACCTTAACTAATTGAGTTTTGGATCGGTTGCATCCCACATTAGAAAGAAAGATCTAATCTCTTTTTTGTCTTGTGAATCAGAATCAGATGGCACATCTTCAAAAGAAAGATTAAAATACTTTTATTTCATAGCATGTATTTAATACCTTGGTTTCAGAAATGCAAAACAACAAGATTTTGTTGTTTTCTGTACAAACATTCACCAACGTTCTTTAGTAATTGCCTAATTACGTGTCTCCTAAACTTGGAAACATTTAAGTGCCATACAAACTGCAAGTATTCTCATGACTGTGGTATCTTGCAGAGGAGCAATTATATTGTCACTGTAGAAACAAGAATACCAGTGAATGCAGTAAACTTAAAGTCTTTGCAGCTAATGTCAAATTACAGACCATAATATTCCCCACAAGTGTCTAATGCTATCATTATATGTAGTTCCTCAAGATAAGACCACAGAAAAGCTACATCCATAGAATGAACAAGAGAGTCTTTTCAAGCTCATAAAAAAAGAATGGCTCAGGGTGATCTCGTCAACTATCTTGTGTTATATTATGTCACCTCTTGTTGGTGTGCTTATTAAACAATATGTTAGCAACAAGTTTGCGGTAAAGATTAACTATTTTTAAACATTTCTGTTATAGTAATAGGGCTTACACAGTAGCAAACGTTTGCCACGTCTCAAATATTTTACCTGATCCTTAAACATATCTCTGATTTATAACAGCTACACTTTACTGAATGCATCAGTCAGATAATAACTTGAATTTTTGACAGCATTTTCAATAAAACCAGAAACCAGGTCGAATTATCTACATTTACAACTACGGGCATAAAACATATAGTTTCAAATGACTGTCAGCATTGCCTTTCTGTATACTGTTGCAGCCTGCCAGACACAGAACTACTGCAATGACCCCAGTTCATTCTAGGGGAACATACTGTATATTGTATAACATATTTTTATATATTAGTAGCCAGCTGTATTTATTATCAGTGTTGCAGTATGTACACTTTAGCACTGTATATGCATATATATATATATATATATATATATATATTATATATATATATATATATATATATATATATATATATATATATATATATATCAGTTTTACATATATTGTACTTGTATTGAACGTTTCAGTATCTTTGTCAGGTGTGCTTTGCAGTGATGTTATATACAGTGTAACACTTAGGAAACACAGTGCTTGGGGCTGTGAGAAAAATGCTAATTTTCAAATAACCTTTAGAGTACAATATATTCATGTGTATTTGTATTTTTTTTGTAAACTTGCGTTCATCTGAACACTCATTAATGTAAACCTTTTCTATGTCCCCAAGCTGTTCGGATGAACGGGCTTCTGCTGTATGTTATTTTTACACACGAGTCACACAGGACTAAAAAGCAGGTGTCCTCAGAATTGATCAAAAGCATAGGACATCTAGTAGCCTCCCAGACATGAATTTTTTTTTTATTAACGAAAGTCAGTCAATTCAAAAGGAAATGCGATGCAGTGGCCAGAGAAGGCACTTCTGTGCATGGTTTGTAAACAGTGAAACGGGTGTAAATAACTTTTTCAATGGCTACAATAATCACTTCGTCCCTTGATTAGAAGCTGCCCCAGAAATGTTTCACAAGGTAAGCAAGACTGAACCACACCGACATCCCATCTCATGCCGATAACGACTCTACATCAACAGGCTGCGAATTGTTTCAGCCTATCTGAGTTTTTTTCAGAGTTTCATAGCACCTACACATTAGAAAACTGCAATCAAACGGCATAACCTTTTCCCTTTCTAAAAATGAATAAACACAGAGAGACAGTACAGCAACTGCAATGCGCCAAATAGTCCATGGCAATAATAAAAAGTACAAATAAACCTATTTGAAATAGACATTGGCACGGGAACAAAAAATCACCACACAAGCAGGTGGTTTCAGAATGTTTATCGACATCTGAAATTTAGTCCGGTGTGTACCGTCCCTTTATTTACAGCCGGATTCACTGTTTACAAACCATAGTGCTGGGACAAATAGCTAAATATTCAAATGAATATTTGACATGTATTCGGATACAAAAATCAAATGTTCATATTTGCTAGAAATGACAAAAATACCTTGCACTTCACCACACCAGAAGTTGGACAACCATTTAAAAATGGCAAATCAAAAAGAGCAGCTCCCGTGTAATATGTGAGATTAATATTTTAAAAAATCAATCAAAATAACCAAAGGAGCAACACAGCAGCTCGAGCCTCTATTTAAAAATTTTAGACAGCAAAAAATAAACAAACCAGATTATGCTCGTGCATGCTTTGTGATCTCTATGGAAAGCCACTGGGCTGTAAAATAAACTCACACACATAGGGACCAGACCCCCCTGCCCCTGCTGCTATGCTGTCTCTATCTGCATTCTGAGCAATAATTACTTTTATTACCTTTTGAAAACAAATCATTCACAAAAGCGCCTTCTATGGCCGTAAAAACACATTTTATTATGAATTTACTGAGACAGATTTTTGCTCTTTTTTAAGCTTCAACCAAACTTATCTACTTCAGTTTGCTCATTACTGCCACTAAATAAGCAGTACAAATACAATAATCTTAAAATGTCTGTTTAGCTTCAAATGTTCACACAAGATTATATGCGAGTCCACACTTATGAAGCTGAAATTCTGCAAACCAATGGTACGCACAGTGCATAATGTGCGTACAGCAGCGGGCGCTAATGCCCTTGAGTGATATGTATTTCCCTACATATCTTCAAATGCACCATTTAAAGCATCAAACTTTTGATAGTCGCCAATTATACGACTACCCCAGAATATCTCTATCAATTCTAACAAAACACTGTCATGGTCAAGTGTCCACGGGAGTGAAAAGGACACCTGAGTTTAAAATTTTACAGAAGGTCTTGTTGTCCTGTAAAAAATCAGAGCACCTCTGAGGAAATTATCTGGGATAAAAAGTAATGGACGGTTCGAAGGAAACTAAATTTCACAGGTGTCGGTAAAAATTCCAAAACCACCTGTTTATGCAGTGATTTTTAGTCCCGTGTGAATTGGGCTTTAGTTCATTTTTAATTGTTGTTGAAATGATATAGTGCGTTCCGGCACTTTTTTTTTTTTTTTTTTTTTGGGGGGGGGGGGGCACTGGAATGGACTAGTGTTCTAAAGAAACAAAGCAATGGTTAAAGGTCTTGGGTGTGACATACAACTTTTAAAACTTTTCTTTTTTCATCCAGGATCAGGCTTTAAGGGTATTACAATTGCTGTTCCATTTGTAACACATAAGTAGTTTTCTTTAGTGTTACTGGAGTCAGTTCCTCAACAAATGCTAACAGAACATCAAACGAGACAGAGCTCATTATAAAGTGCTGTAAGCATTCACAGTTGACATTACATCAAAAGGGGAGGTTAAACTTCATAATGCACTCATTGAATGCAGCAACAAAGCCCTTGTTTATCCATAGATCACTTCAGCTCACCTGTAGGAAATGCTACACCTTTTATTAAAACCTTGAGAATTGTGTTCAGGGGCAAACTAGAGACATTCCTGAAAGGCTTTCGAGTGGTTAACACCTTGGTGGAAATGCTGAGTCATGTCTATAACAGCATCTGTGCCCAAACATGTTTGGGAAATCAGTCGTAGTGAGTCCAAGACATTCTTTCCCTGTTAAGATAAAGTGCATGCAGCAGATTTATAGAAATCAAGTGCAAATCTGGTATGCTGGCAGGGAGCTCCAATACACAGATGTGTACCATAAACTAGTAATAGGCATCAAACAAAACTTAGGAGCTGACTCATGTCACATGACTCAGGCCTTAGTTCCGGTTTGCTGTAGATTTGCTTAGGAATGTCTGTTCAGGACATATGATTCGAAAGCTCTAATTCTCTAATTCAAACAAGCCTTGCTGTTATGGGGCTTGAGATACTCACGCGTAAAGATCAGGCCCATAGGTACACTATGCCTGGGGTCCATACGGACCTGTGGCAAAGTGGCTTGCCATGCGCAGGTGTAGTTGATGCATTGCTCAGGAATAACACACAACAGCTCTTTTATTTGGCTGGGTTGCATGTCAACAACACTTAAATAATAACCACAGGCGCTACACAGCAATGTGTATCGATCCGTGCAAAACAAAAGTTTCAGTCCGGAAACAATAAGACACTAATAATTAACACACAACACAGACATGGTCACTTCTCCTGATAGTGAGTGCTCTTGTTCAGGTGTGGTGAAAGACAAACAGTTTGTGAAACAGTGCTGTGTTGTAGTCCGGGTTTCGTGCTGGCTTGTAGCAACAGCTCTCGACTAGTGCTCAGCCATCTAACAAAGACAAATGACAAAGAGTTAGCACATCAAACAAGTAAAACACGAAACACTCACGATAATGAATCCTTTTTGGTCAACTCTCGTAACCACATCAAAGGAACAGATTAGATTTTAATCTGATCTAATTTAATCTAATTAGATTAGAACCCCAATTATACCTTTAGTCACACCCCCTGCGATAGCTAAACAAGTCATGTCTCTGCCAATCCATGACTGACACATCGTGTACCTCTTTAGGGCGATGACAGCAGGTATTGTGCCTCCGCCCCCTTCCTGGCTGGCTGGCTGGCTTCCAACTGACACTGGAATGAACTGCCAGACCAACACCTATGAGGCACTCTGTTCCTGTTAAACAGTGCCCTCACAGATCAGGACAGAGATTTTTGACTAGGATTCATTCGCTCTGTCACAGGACCCCAAACCTAAAACAATTTGGCAAATTCAATCAGTCTCCCTGGACCAGAATTATCCTTTGCATTGTGTAAGAGGATGGGTGCCTGACAACTACCTAAAAGGAAACAAAAACCAAGTCACTACATCCACATAATAACTGACAGTAAAGCACAGTGGGGTCTGAATGGTTTGTTTTACAGAAAAGGTACATTTTGTTAAGGCATGATGCCATGTGAAGGTTTAAATTTAATCCACCTTTCATATTTAAACCTGGAATAAAATAAGTGGTGCAATGTGATTATATTTTAATCTTGGATTAAGAAATATTTAACCTTTGATTCATTTTAAACAAGGATTAAATATAAAACCTGGTTTAAAGTTTTGTGCAACATGAGTACAATATAATCCTTGATTTAATCTGGGTTAGTGGTTAATCCACATTGGTGCAATCAGTCCTAAATGTATTACTTCTAATACATTTCAGTTGCAGCAAGCACTTACACTTAAAATTGACTTTCCCATAGATCTAGCAATTCTATAATGTAGACTAATGTGATCTGATACTACTGTAATACCAGTACCATAAATGAAAACTCATGTAATCTGTAATACAAGTAGTAAAGGGGTCCTTGAAAGTGATTTAATTAATTAAAAGTTCAGCATCAAAATCCTGCAGTCTCCCATCAGTGCAGATTCTATACACATTAGTCTGAACTAACCGTACAGTCCCTAGAGACAAACTAAACATAAATTACAAGATGTTACTGCCCAGAGGTGACAAAGATGAGATGGGATTTAGCAGAAACTACATGGCTGACCAAAGCAGACCCACATTACCCAGAGATCATAAACTATTAATCTTCTTCACAGTCCCAGAAAATGACTGTAGATGACCACTAGGTAATGTAATTCACAGGTCTACAGGAAAGCACTATTGTCCTCTAATTTAAAGCTCACAAATCATAGCTGACCTCTGGACATCCAGTTGAAAGAAGCCACATTGCTACTGAAAATTTCTTTTGTCCTACATAAAACATGAAAATATTACCGCTAGGCTAGTTTGTAAAAGTTGTATGATTGTCTCTGTTGACTCACATTTGTAATTTCTAGACTTGTAGATTGTAGAGTTTTGATGACCCGTCTAATGATAAAAAATGGCACACAAACTGAAGCTCATGTATGCAGTGCACAGAATCATAGGTAAATTTGATAATGACATACTTATATTATTAAATACATGACCTTTAGGTGATGTTTGCAATAATTAAAAATGTTTTTTTTTGTTTGTTTGTTTTTTTTTTTTTTTAAATAAATGTTCTCAGTTTCTCAATGATCTTCCATCTTGCTTGCAGACCTGTGTTGTTTGGACATCTTGAGAGATCATGCTAGACTGTGGCTGATACAGGTAACAATATCACATGACAAAATAGCAAAACAAGTATTTGCAAGCAAGATAGTAAACAGTTAGACAGAGCAATACTGCCATTATTAAAATCACAATGCTGGTATGAAATAGATCTCAGAACTATATAACATGATTTGTAGATGTAAGCCATTTCCTTACTAAATAAATCCTAGTTCTATAATATGTATACCACTTAACATTTGTGACAATACCATAATATTGCCATTGATAACACAGAATATTGCTACAGGAATAATACAGAATATTATCTAACTATTCCTAAATTAGAGCATGTCATTTCCCATCACATTTGAAAAGGTACAGCCCCAAAATGTTCACTTTTGAAAATGACCACCGAACACAGTAGATGTATGATTGCAAATAAAGTGATAACAGCAGAGGTTAGTGTTGGTTATTAATAAAAATAAATAAATACTGCAGCCTACTTCACTATAATGAAAATCGGCCTTTGTTTTTTTTTTTTTTTTTAAAACTCTGCTTCCATTTATTGCTACTGCTTAATAAGAGGACAACATGTTATTCAGAGTTGTTGTTGAAATTGAACACGTTCATGCCTGCCTGTACGCTTAAGCCCACAAAGAACTTTACCCTTAACTTCTCCTATTCAAAAAAATATAAAAACAAGAACAAAGGTCTGGTTCTCTCTTGCTTTTTTAATTAATATAATTGAACTCATAGAGAATAAAAACAAACCAAGCTAATAACTATCTAGAATATTTTTTGATTGATTTTTTTTTTTTTTTTTTTTTTTTTTCATACTCCATAAAAATACAAGTTCTGTTGCATTCACAGCACTGATAACGTTACATATGCTAGATATTACAGGGCTTGTCGGACTTCTGGAGTCTCAATGCTGTTCCACTTTGTTTTTAATTTAATTTTAAACCATTTAAATAACAAACTATAACAAACACAATAATAGTGCATATACACAGAGCAAAAAAAGTGGACAGGCAAAATACATAGTCTACCCCCACTCATCCAAAGGAAAGGAAAAATGGCGTAAAGCAGTAGGCATGTTTTTTCTTCTTAGAAATGTTTTAAAATAGTAACTACTGCCCAGCTTTCTTGGTCAAGGTAAAGACTGAGTATAAACCCAGCACCATGATTAGGGAAAATGTTGTGTATTTCATCTGAATACATGTAATAAATGTTCATAAAATGGAAATGTACATGGCTTCCAGTTAGTCTAGACATATCTTATGTACTTTGGAGAGGGCCAGCCTTCTGTCTGGGTGTTAAGTAAATCCCACTTAATAAAGAATTTCCATGAGGCTAAGTTTACACCCTTAATTGCAAAGCTCCTGCTGGAGAGATGAAGACTACTGTCAGCAACAAAAGCATATAGGTATTCATCCTGTAAAATGTAAAATCCTGTGTTGCAAAGTGACATGGGGACAACAACAAACACGATTAGGATGGTAAAGGGGGATATAAAAGTATATAAAATAAACAGCAATAATAATAATAATAATAATAATAATAATAATAATAATAATAATAATAATAATAATAATAATAAAATACACCCAACTACGCATAATAAGGCTGTAATTCAATAAAAGGTTTCTTGTGACAAATAAATCACCCTATCTTTAGCTCAAGTGATTTATCAATGTAACCAGCAACCCGAGACAGAATTATAACCTTATATGTACAGTTGTTGTGTATATTATTTTCTATAATACATGGTGACATAACAGACAGAAATTGTAGATATAGCAGTGTTTGTTTTTAGCAACTGAAGAAGTGTTGAGAATACCATTGGAAAACAATTTAGAAAATTGTAAAAAATGTAAAATAAGTTTATTTTTAACAATTAATTTTAAACTTTTTTTTTTTAAATCTGTTGCTTTTTTATTTGCTCTGCAACGGTGACTACTAACTAACAGTACCATTTATAAGCACTGAACTAAGCAGAGAATAAAGACGCAAACAGGGGAAAGGGTAAGAGACAGCAAGTGTAACAGACTGGGGGCAAGAAATACACACAAGGATCTCACAAAGAGGGTGTGGGGCTGACAAGAGACATGTACATTAAATAAGTGCAAATGTACAACAATTAAAACACAAGTGGACCAATAATTTCAATTAAAAAGAGGAAACTGTTCAATGTATGTCCCGCAGCGAATGCTGACAGTTAGTATAGCACACACACACACACTGAATTTATGATCTGTTAACATAACTTTCAAGTATTTAATCGAAAAGCTTAGTTTGATTAAGATTTTTTTTTTCTTCTCCAAAAAAATACAAAAATAAAAAAAGGACAGCAAGTATGGTGTTGGAGCTAGTTCAAACTACATAATTATTTACTAGAATTAATAACCGATAAGTGCAATTTTTAAAGTGAAATTTAATGTTAATGAGAAACACTTTCCAATAAAATCACATACATATTGAACACAATTTACTAACATCCCAGTGAGTCACACACATCAGCAAAAATCGAGGATGCTAGCAAAAGTCACGCAACCACCGTGACTAAATCCCAGCGTTATGCATAACACTGAAATGAATAAATAATGTTATAAACTGCTGACATCATTGTATTGGTATAAATCAACATCTCTATATACAATTTATATATAATTTAGCCGCGACCCTCACCAGGGGAAGCAGATTGATAACAATGGATGGATGGATATTTAACTGATTTGTATTAGTAAGATTAGGAGGAAAATCTTATGCTACAGAGGACAACAAGGTGGAAAAAATGTACCCAGAGAACAGCGTATAGGGGAAATGGAGGAGGTATTGTGGTATTTCATGAAAGTCTATCATGAAGTATTTTGCACGACTGTCTAGTTTGTTGCTATGGGACTAATTAGGCCAATTAGCACGCACTTTACCGTGCTTTACAAAAGTGTAATGACACTTTATTGCCGTGCTGTTTTGGAATGAGCACAATCGTGCGTCATTTGTGCATGACACATCATGAATGCACTATAGTAGCACGATTAAAACTTGCATGTAAACCCCGCCAATGTTTTTTTTTTTTTTAGTAAAAATGCCGATGGATAGCAAAAGTGCATTTTACAACCTTGGCCATAAACACTACTTTAAAGCTGCTTTGTTTATGGCCATAGTTGCAGTGCAGAGACCCGGGGATTGGAATGAACGACTGCCCTTGCAACTAGCTAAGTATGGCACTTTTCTACACTGGGGATAACATTGTAAATTTACAGGGGAAAATAGTGTATGTTAAGCTATGATTTGGTGGGAGAGGTATGTGCCAGTGGGATGGGATGTGTGTCCATATCTATCTCTGACTTAGCTGGGGAGGTCAATCAAGGGCAACGGTGGCAGATATTTTTGTTATGCAATCCTTCACCAAAAAGTAGTCAAGTTGTGTTTTTCAAACCAGCCAAAAAATGCACTTACATATATATATATATATATATATATATTATATATATAATATATATATATATATATATATATATGCATAGCATAAGTGCTACACATTTATTTAAAATAAAAACACAGTAATGTTATAAACTAATTATTTATTTATTTATCTGCTTTGCTTTTTTTTTCTCAGTATTTACAGTACCAGAACCGCTGTTTTTTGGTTAGATATCTGATTAGATAAAATGAGGTAGGTCCAGAAAAACGTATTCAGAATGTAGTGTAAAATGCAATTGTCCAGAACTGTCAGCACAGTCTTTAAAAATATATTTAAAAACAATTCTAATTTTAATGATACAGTTCTTAAATTGGTGACAAATCAAAAATAACATTGTTTGTGTGATTCATAATTTTGTTGGGTGCAGAGCTCCAGAAAAAAGACAGGGGGAGGACGTGATATACTACAGAGGACATCATGGTGATTGAAGTTCTGCGCTGGTGATAACCTCATAATCGTAAGGTTAGGGTTAGTGTTAGGATTAGACCATATTTACCTGCTAGATGCTTTCAAAACAAGCCAAACTGACTGGGGGAGTAGCCTCTAAAAGTTGCATGAAAGACGCATACATTACCTATTAAATATTATCTCAAGCTCAATGAACAAATACAGTGTGAATTTGTCCAATTCTTTCTTAAGAAAATCAATATTTTTTTTAGTGTTAGTGTTTTAGTGTATAGTCAGATTTAGGACTATGCCACTGGACACTACCAACAATGGTAGGTCACAGTTCAATATACCCACAGGTACAAAAAACACAAAAACTAAATATTGAAAATCGTAGCTGAAAACTAAAGTCAATGTAAGCACAGCAGTGCAAGGTCCCATCTATAACAGGAGGTCCGGCTGACAGACCTCTCTTCCTATATTTTACAGCAGGATTACAGTACCCAAAAGTATTCCCTGTCTCTTACAGAAAGTAAAAAATTGTATGAATTCTGTCCAGCGTTTGGAACAAAAGATTCTTGGATGCTCGTCGCACAGAAAGGTGTCTTCATCTCACGTTCATACAGACTGGTAAGTGCAAGGCTTGTAGCAGAGCGGTGTCTCCAGGTGTTCCCACCAGCTGGTTGAGTAAGAGCAGCTTACCCTTTTAATTTGGGCAATATAATGTTTACACACTTCTCATATCAGGGATATAGAGTTTACTTATTTGTACTCTCCTGTGATATGCAAATCCTGGGTTAAAGACAAGGGGCAGAATTTTCAAAAACCGGTATTATTGTATTGAACTCGTGGTATAGTAACAAGAGCTTTAGTAGCAAGTGTTTTTTTTTTAAAAAAAAAAATGAAATGTGTTAATTAAATCAATCCATTATTGCTTTGAAATTGAGTCTGAGGTTGTTAACGCATTTCTCGTTAAAAAGCATATTTGTTGCAGGTCAGGTACATCACTTCCTGTTTCAATGACTAAATAAGGGGAACTCGTTAATCAAAATGCATGTTAACGAGATCAAGAAAAATGAATAGAAGCATAATTCACTGTTATGGAAACTACTAGTGTACAGGGAGGCGGCTTTCTCAGCAGTGAGCAGCAGCCAAACGGAAATACAATAAAAAAAAAAAATGGGAATATCTATTTTGTGTATAATTTGTAAACTTCATTTAAAATTGTGCATTTTGTCATGCAGAATGTACATTTATTTAGATAACTTCACATATACAATGTTGACTTAAGATTATCTGCAATGTGGGTAAAAATCAGACGGCATAGATTTGTTAAAGAAAAAAACTTTATTTATATTTTGGATGGGGCGGGGGTAAGTCATCTATATATATTGGTTGGAATTTTCTTATGTTGACATCTATTTTTTATGTATTTTAGTATGTACAATTGTAGGCTATAAATAAATATGTTGAAGTGTCATTTGTGTTTGTAGTTGTTAGTTATTATACATGTATACCCTGCATGTAGCACTTCATTATATGTTTATTGATATATGCAACACTTCATTATATGCTTTTAAAATTGTGATAGAACTCCCTACCCAATACACAATTTGTTTATAGTTAATTGTTTGGTGAATTCCTCTAATTATGCATTTTCTCTGGTACTATTTGCTCGCCTCCACGATAAATAAACTGAACATGCATATGTGCATACAGACATGTGAACACTGTACATATAGTGTGGGGGGAGTCTGACAACATTACAAATATGTTAGGCAAAATCTGTGTCAATGATCTCGATCACATTAGGTATTCCATTCATGTCCCTGGTGATATCTTCTGAAAGCAAGCCCCATATTTCACTTTTTAACTATTAGATGAAATGTTTACAGAATACTTAACAACTACTATTAGGACCATACATGAATTATTTATTAATAATAATGTTATAATTAAACTATACCAAATCAAGTTTTTATTTACAACAAAGAGAAAACATGTTTTTGTTGAGTTTATAAGCATTTGGGCGACACAGTAATGTATGGGCTCAAACAGGGCCTTAGTGAGAACCTCCAATACCGCATTTAGACTCCACTTGTGGCGGGCGTCCTTCCTAAGAGAATAGCCACCTAGCACCCTTTAAAATGCAGGTCACCAGAATATCATCACTCAGGGAATCTAAGTCAATGGGGACTTGGCATGAAGATATAGCTGCTAGGTACACTTTCAGCATAGAGGGGGACCTGCCCGCCTCCAGCAGATCTTGCAGAAACTGTAAAATATTTGCTATAGGGCAATAGATGGGATCATAACCTCTGGTCAAACATCATTTTTAGGTAGACATACCGTGCCCTTGTGGAGGATTCCCTAGCATTATGCAGTGTACTGATAACCGCGTCTGAGAGCCCTAAGGCGGTCCCGTTCAGAGGCCAGACCCATAGTTGGGGTCTGTCCGGTCCTGGGTGCCAGAGAATGCGTCTCGTCTGACTGAGGAGATCCATGCGCAGCGGGATCTTCCAGGGCTGGCCTTGCAGCAGCTGGCAAAGATTTGCAAAGCAGATTCTCTTGGGCCATCTGGGAGCCTCCAGGAGAACTGTCGCCTCTGCTCTCTGAACTTTCTCTAGGAAGGATGAGAGCAACGGTATTGGCAGGAATGCATATAAAAGGGCCACTCGTGCTCTAGGGTATCGATGTCTAGTGGACCACCGCAGCAGTGGAGGGAGAACCATAGGGGACAATGAGTCATCTCTGTCATGGCAAAGAGATTGACTCGGGCCCCCCCAAACCATTGATAAATGTGCTCTTCCACCTAAGGGCAGAGTCGCCATTCTGATGGGTGAGGACCTTCCCTGGTGAGGAGGGCCGCCACCCAATTCACCACTCCTAGGAGATGAACAGCCCAGAGAGATAGCAAGTGCCTCTTTGCCCAGGTCAATAGTCGAAACAGTCCTCCGCGGCAGCTGACATAAGCTACTACTGACATGTTGTTCGTTTGGACAAGGACATGTCTCCTCTGGAACACTGGGAGGAAGTGCTGAAGAGCGAAGTGAACTGCTCGCAGTTCCAGAGCATTTATGTGCAGGGATATCCATCGACCCAACCAGGACCCGCTGACTCCTCTGCCTGTCCAGACCACACCTCAACCCAAGTTGGACGCATCTGTTGTCACCACCTGATGGCTGCGGATCACTCCCGTCCTTATGCCTTCACGTGGTGAGAGCTTTTCTACCACCAACATAGGGCTTCCCAGTATACACAAGACATGGTCAGCCTACTGCTGTCTCATTTGGGGTGTAACCTGAAGGCATTAAGCCACACTTGGATCAGGTGCATGTGGAGTAACCCTAGTTGGATGGCTGAAGAAACTGCTGCCATCAAACCCAATAGTTTCTAACACAACACCAATTGTACTGTGGATCCCAGTTGAAGCAGGGCTAGAGAGTTGTGAATGGTGGCCACTCTGTCGTGCGACAGGTAGGCTTGCATTGTAAAGGAATCCAGCCGGAGATCCAAGTGAACTGTACTTTGCATCGGTATTAATTGCCTTTTAGTCTTGTTGAGGGTGCGCTCCAGTCTCGCCAGATACTTTGTCACAACTGCTGCATGGGCCAGTGCTCCTTCCTGCGACTGGGAGCAGATCAGCCAGTTATCTAGGTAATTCAACACCCTGATCCCTTGCAGCAACAAGGGGGCTAGGATGGCATCCACACACTTTGAGAACGTCCAGAGGGCTAAGAAGAGGCCAAATGGCAGCATGGAAAACTCAAAGACCCTTCCCTGAAAGGCGAACCAGAGGTATTTCTTTTGCGCAGGACAAATAGAGATGTGAAAATATGCGTCCTTTATGTCCACAGTGGTAAAACAGTCACCTGGCTGGACTGACTGGAGGATGTGGCAATGTGATACGGGGTGTACAGAAATAGCACAGATGCCATAAACTGTTTGGCTGAGGGCCAATAACAATGTATCTGTTCATGTTTATCTGTTCAATCTATCTGTTCAACTCCACCAAACGGGAGCTTACCCAATTTTTTATTTACCACTACACCACTGCCTGTAAACAAAACATAACTGGCAGCGTCTGGCTCACTCCTGCAAACACACAGAAGGCTGTTACAGTTTTTAAACATTGAGATAACAAGTTTAATCATCAACCTTATTCTACATGGCTAATCTTACTATACATGGGTCTCGCACCGCCACCTAATTTTATTATACACATGTTTTGCACCACCTCCATGTATAATAAGACTGGAAAACAAAACAAAACAGTGTATTAGAAAATTAGCATTCACTATGTATTACAATAATAATAATAATAATAATAATAATAATAATAATAATAATAATAATAATAATAAAACACATTCATATATTAAGAAAATTGCTAAACAAAAAATGTTAAAGTCTTCCAGTACTGCACTGTATATTATATGTTAACATACAAGTTATTAAATTCAATAAATTATTCATGTAAAGCTTGATAATTACTAGGGAAGTATAGGTAATGGTTGCTAGAGAGAGAGAGAGAGAGAGAAAGAGAAAGAATACATTCAACATTAATTAGACCAAACTAAAGTAGCAATCTTGAAACATGTATTCTTCTGCTTTCTTGTTCCCACCTATAATTAATGTTAACAGGCGGTGGCCACAAGGCATTCCCCCACATCTGCACTACTTGCCTTAACAGCGCATTGTGTGCCTAGCACCAGACATACCTGGAAAATTATCTACTAATTATCTACTAAATATGTTTTTTCATGTCTAAAGAACAGCTTACTTAATTGCAAGTGCTTTTCCCTCCAAGGGAGAGCTTAGCTCAGGTCTTATCTCAAAGAGTGCACGATATTAATGCCAGCAATTATGTGTTTTGCTTACTTTTGATGTGACGCTGTTCAAATGGAGAGTTAATAAGAGGATGACTGCAAATATGTCGAAGGATCTTTATGCCTGTGTTTCTTTTCACAGAAATCCAGCAAGCACCAGTGCTCACAAGAATGGTATTACATGGAGGTTATGGGAGCTTAGGATCAAATCTTCACTTCTTTTCTTGTTTAATTCATTTGTGTTCCTAGTTCCACCAGTCCCTCAGCCCCATGGATCAGAAAGGGGTGGAGCTTTTTAAGATGGAGAAGTTTCTTTGTCAAGATTCACAGTAGTTGTTTTTCTTCCCAGGAGTCTAGCTTTTAACATCTCAGAGGACATAGTGAGGGAATTATGTAAAAAAATAAAAGGAAATTATGATGGAAACCAATTAAGCATAACTGGTAACTATACAAAGTTTAATACAAAGGATTTACAGAATATTCTTGAATACTTGAATCTCTATAGTACTAGTTTTATTATTATTGTTATTTACACTGATATAATTTGTAAATGATTATATCTTAGAGTTCTAATCAAATTTATTTGAATTTTCATGCAGACATTTTTAGTGTTGTCTGAGCTATATTTAACACAAAAAAACATTGTTTTTTTTAGACTCCATAAGAAAAAAACTGCAGTCATTAGTAACATAAATTGAAATGGCTTTTAAATTACATTTTTTTCTTTTTTTGTAAACTCAACAATAGATGACATTGACAGGCTGTCAGAGAGGTTAAGTGTTGTGTAATGCACTGTTGTTACAAAGTCTGACCTCTGTTGTAGACACTGTAGTGTGAGCGGTCACCGGTCCTCATCTAGCCTCTGCCCTGTTACAATGAGACAGAAAATAGGATTTTTACACATTTTACAATAACAATGAAATGAATAAAAACAGTATTTAACCATAAATATAAGCATGTATGTCTGCCAACTGTTATTTTTAACAGTAATATTTAAAGCACAACATCTTTAGCACTTACATACCCTAGAAACTATGGGCCCATGAGGACATTACTTTTTCAATTTGGTCAAAAATGTATAACCACACTTTCTGCAGTTAGACTAATTTTCATATTTAAATTACACTTATTGTGACATCAGGTGTGAAATTCAGGTGAGTTAAAAAAGCCACTTATATTGCCATCTTGTAGTGGTGTTCATCAAGTTTTCATCAGTCAATAAAATACATTAATGTATACTGTATATAAAAAAGTGGCAATGAATATCTAGTATTTTTGCAAGTGCTTTGGATGTCCTTTTCAGTTTTCTAGCCTTCATTTTCTAATTCTTGTTTGTAGTTTTCGTCTTCCCATGACATAATAAATCTTATCTCTTAACCCCTAAATTTTGCCTTGACAAAAAACAGATCTTCTCATTTTCAGCTGTTTCTCATACTTGATTCACAGTTTGTCCAAATCAAACTGATGGGTTGTTATACCTGAGAATCTAAAATGTTGTGAATTAGGGGAAAGAGTTGAGATATCGCACATCTCATTTGGTTGACTCCCTGACCTTTGTTGCCTTGAGAGGTATGTTTGTAATTACTTGTTTTTATTTTCAGTGTCAGTCCATAATCTTAGTCCCACAGTCACTTTGGGAGGTGGGGTGGGGGTGATGGTCTGTGATTGTCAAAAGGTAACAAGAGTCGAATGGTCACACATTTTTGGTTTCTAGCCCCAAGACACAACAAAGGCTCAGGATTCCTCACTTGTCACAACACATTTATCTAGACCCTATGATGTGGTTTCAAGCTTTCCTGTCTATCTCTTGGTGTAAAAGAGCTCTCTTGAATGAGAAGACATACAACTCTCTTTGAGTGGATTACAGTTAACATAAACATAATGTCCTGTACATGTACACTACATAAAAGAAAACTGTTTTCTTAGTTTAAGGTATTTTATAAGACATATGTAGAATAATAATATAATACCTGTCTTGGAGAATCATTGAGCTGTAACAACTCAACATGTAGGTATGATATAGGTACATTGGAGGGAAGAAAGAATTTACTTGCACAGTATATGTAAGTAAGGTTAGGGTTAGGGTTATAGCATGCAAAACGATTTACACATTAACTATGCATAATAACATTGCAATTAAGTAAACATGTATTTACTAAGTAACTATTATGCAAATACACAGTAATTAGGGACACAATGTAAAGTGTTACCAATATTTTTTACCTTGTATTAAAAACGCTTCTTTGTTAGTTTTATTTATTTATTTATTTTGCTTTCTTAAATTGACTCTCTTGTTGCCCAACATTCCTGACACTGGGATGTAATACTGTGATTCTCCATCATAGTAGTTGCATCCTGAATATGTTTTAACACATTTATTAGTTGTTTATTTAGGAGATGCCTTTATCCAAGGTGACTTACAGAGACTAGAATGTGTGAACTATGTGTCAGCTGTAGAGTCGCTTACAGCAACGTCTCACCCGAAAGACGGAGCACAAGAAGGTTAAATAACTTGCTTCCAAGGTCACACTGTGAGTCAATGAATGAGCATGGATTTGAACCGGGGACCTCCTTAACACACATGACACCTGATACCTGCAGATACATCCATGTTTTGCAGATCAATGAGGACCTGACACAAATCAATTGCTTCATAAAAGATTGCACAATAATTACAGAACATTATGTTAGCTCAAAAGCATGTTATTTTTTTTTTTTTTTTAAGGCGAAAAAGATGTGCTCCCTTGACTGTACAACCTGCATACCACACAGACATGCCTTTACCAGGTAAGCCTCGGGGATACCGGTAGTCTCCTGTGTTTCTTTATGTTTTCTTTTAGTTTTGAGTACAGTTGGTCAAGTTATTTCTGACATTAACAGTTGTTTTTCTCTTTTAAAAACATTTTTGCAAATTAAAGGTTTCACATACACTGCTTCAGGGAGACAATATGTACTGTGACACAAGTGTTGCCCATCTCAGGCCATATCTGTTCAGAGCATCTCTTTCCTTTGGCACAGAGTATGTTCACTAATTTGGGATTTCCCACGGGTCACAACCAGCATCCTTACTAAAGTGTGCTGTGATGGATTAATTCTATGCTCAGAGTTATTTCCAGATCTTCAGGGTAGATGGATAAATGCATAACAACTAACATGTTATTAGGTGACACAGTTTGTTTGTTGAGGATATGGGTCTTGAAGGTTGTCAAATCTTTGGGAATTTTACAGGGACCACCGAGGATTTACTCACAGGTGGTCCCTAAATCACAAGTTCTAGTTCAGGTCGTCTAAAAATGGTGTACCACTGAATAGAAACTAGTAATTTGATGTAGTATATTCAGAGGAGAGATGTAAATTCTGAACAAGCTAAATATGAATCAATTTCAAATAAAAAATGTCAACTTATGAAATTCTTACTGAAACTGCGTAACGGGGGCTGGAACGTGTAGTTTTAGGAAATGTACCCCCTGCCATTGCCCACCATTTTTATACATTACTAATTGGCAGCTCCAACCTAGCTGTAAAAACTAGTCTTCCAGTAATGTGAAACATAAGAAAGAAACTATGACTTATTGACCAGCCCTTCAGGCTGATTCTACCTTTTGAGTATTTTCTCAGAGCAGGTTTTGTATTAGTTATGAGAAAGAAAAAAGGCACTTGAAACACTTGAAGTGGAGAGAGAGAGAGATAAAAAAAGATAATCAGTCTGGTATCAAATTTATTCCATAGAAGGGGTAGTGTGATTTTTTTTTTTTCCCTTCCTCAGTCTGATTGTGAAAAGAGACATGCAGGGAGTTCAAGGGTCAAGCCAAGAGGAGACAGCATTGTATAGAAACTGTCACGCATCGCCACCTATTTTGACATGCACAGGGCCGTTTGTTGTCTGTCGAACATGCAAATTATGGGCCCCCTGTCATAAGCCAGCAGATAGCTGTGAGTGGAAAATGAGACCACCTGTAACTACTGAATAGAGTGATGGACAAGCATTCAAGACTCGCTGCTTCCAAGCCGCCATTCATACCACCTTCCAATTCGCATATGACATGTAAAATTCTATTCTTAATATTCACAAGCAGGAAGTGTAGGGAATTATGGAAGCCTCAAACTGCTACATTTAATGGGTTCCTCCAAGCAGACAGCTGTGAATCGGCTCTATAATTAGGTGTCCAAGAAAATTATATATACACAGTCACAGACAAAAGTATTTGGGAGGTTAAAAAAAGGAAAAAAAAAACACAAAGAAAGTGATTGCTATAATTTCTAATTGTTCTAGTGAAAGATATACATTAAAGTAGATATTCAACTTTATAATAAACCAACAAATTATTACATAACATGCATAAAATGAAAAATAACATGTGCAAACTAATTTCATACTTTGATAAAAGTATTTGGGCACCTTTACATTAGTATGTTGTGTTCCCACTCTTTGCTTCCTTTATAGCTTGCAGTCTTTTTTTTTTGTATTTTGAAACCAGTTCCTAGCATCTTTCCAGATATATTTTTGCCCATTCTTCAATATATACAGCTTTGAGTTCTGCAGTCGACTTTGGTTTCCTTTTTGCAATAGCAGCATTCAACTCAATCCACAACATCTCGATGGGATTCAAGTCTGGGGACTGTGGTGGCCAATCCATAAGCTAATCTTCCTTTTTCTCAGAAATTCCTTTGTAGACTTTGCCGAATGCTTAGGGTCATTATCCTGCTGGAATACAGACTTCTGTCTAATAAGCCTTCTAGCAATGGGTAACAAATGAGATTGCAAAATGTCTTGATATTTTGCAGCATTCATTGATCTTTCTACAATATAAAGGTTGCCAGTGCCTGAGGAAGAAAAACAAGCCCATATGTCGTCTGACCATAAAATTTGGTTGAAGAAATCATCAGGCTTCTTCAAGTATTCAATGGAAAACACCAATCACCTTCTTTTGTGTATTGTTTTTAACAATAGTTTGCATTGGTTTCCGCCCATGGACATTCACCTTGTTAAGGTATCCTTGAATTGTTCGCTCGTGAATTTCTTGACCATCTTCTCTCAATTTTTGTGTCAAATCTTTTGCAGTAATCAGAGGATTTTGCCGGGCTGCTCAAAGGATTATTTTTCCTAATTTTGCAGAAAACTTTCTTTGTCTTCCACGCCTGGAGCTAGATAGTTCCTGTTCTCCCGTGTTTGTCAATAATAGCCCACACAGTGCTTTTTGGTAAACAAGTCTTTTTACTATTTTTCTGATAGTTTCACCTTTTTCATTTAGTTGTATCACTGCCATTTTGAGATTGTTGCTGTACTCTAGTTTTGACCATTTTTTGTTGTTTTTTTTGTTCCAGCACTTGATGATTATGTATTTATAATTCTGCAATTATTATCAGGTGTTGATTTTCAATCATGATAATTGTAAGAAATGGGTTTCATACCAAATATGTTGATTACCCAAATACTTTTGTCAAAGTATGAAATTCATTTTTGCATGCTGTTTTTTAATTAAATTGCACGTACAATGTCAAAATTTTTGTTGTTTTATTATAAAGCTGAATTTCTACTTAATTTGTGTCTTTCAATAGAACAATTAGAAATGATAGAAATCTCTTTCTTTGCGGTTTGTCTCATTTTTTTAACTGCCCAAATATTTTTGACCACAACTGTGTGCATACCCATCCAATATTTATATCTACATGTAGATGTAGTTATATATATATATATCTATATAGAATATATATATATATATATATATATATATATATATATATATCTACATGTACATATTGGGTGGGGGTCCAAAAAAATGATAACTGTAATAAAAGTACACTATAAAATGATAAAAAATAAAATTATCACAAAGTATGTATTAAATAATAATAGTAAGAGGAAAAGAAGAATCAAAGGTCAATGTTTTCATCTGTCCAAAAACATTTCACAAGTTATATACAAAAATGTGTCAGCTCTGTAAAGATGAAATGTAAAAGTTAAACTAAACACACTTGTGCATGTGTGTGCGTGTGTGGCGGGGGTGCAAGTTTGCCCCAACTGTGTCTTTATACTACTGTGACTCCCAATATTGTACAAGATCTTCATCTCTATACTGTACACTGTTGCTTCTTTGAGATGCTTTTGTGTTTAATCCATTGTTGACAGTATTTGACGCTTTCACTTTAACAGTTTTGACAGAACCCGCATGAGAATTCTAAAGCATTAAGATGGCTGAAAACAGGTTGATGTTTTACGCCACTTATTTTTTTCTTCATTATGTCTTTTATAGTGTAGATTACTGTGTTTATATCACAAGCTGAAAACAATGGACAGATATTTGAGCCAAGTAATCCTATTTGTAGTTCAAGTTTCTTACATAATCCAGCTGTTAATACAAATTACATTTATATCCCCTTTGTCGTGATTTTGTAAATACATTTTCTACAGTTCTACTCAATGGAATTTCTGTACAAAGACTTTGAAAAAACATATATGCTTTATATAATAGATACAACTAACATGGTACAATTACGCACACTGTAACCAAAGGGGATATTGAATACTTTATAAAATACAAATACAAATAATGTTCTTGGCTATGAACTAATTTTTTTTTTTACACACTGATATGACTGGCTCTGATAATTAAAAGTTTGAATCAAATTGATAGTAATTTATAATAGTCATTTTAGACACAGTGTCATTTTATATTAATCAGCAGGTAATTAATGGGTATCAAATGGGTTATTGCACTGTGTGGTGGGGCAGAGGTTCACAGGTGTGAAACATTGACTGCCACTATTAAGTCTATTACATCTCTGTTTAGTTTATTAATCAACTCATTTATAAAATCCACAAACTGTAAAGTAACATTGAGTACGTCGGAATCGTTTATCTCTGGCTAGTTTTTGTATTACGTTGCAATCACATACTGATTTTAGTCTATTATTAAACAATTTTGTCTTGAAGATTGACTTGTCGTTTTTCTAACTACAGTATATTTTGCTGGTAAATCTCTGATTAAAGACAATTGGGAATGCCAAACGAAAAGCCTAAGGAGAATTGTATGATGTAAATATAGAGCATTGAAAACCACATTAAATTCAAGAAGATCAATACAGATCTAAACGTGAATGTACGGATGTATGCTTCCTCTTTATTTAGTACAGAAGACAGAAAAGAAAAACAAAAGTTAGATAAAGTTTTATTTAGAGCTGTAGTTGACGATCTAAGCAAAATAAAATTTTCAGAGAGTCAAGAAACTTCTGACTATGGCAGGAAGTAAGATGATTGAAAGCAGGTGTAGTGTCACAAGGCAGGAGAAGCAAAGCTGCAGGCGCTACCAGTATACCAAAGGGTTAGACACACACGTGGTCTTCAAAAGAAACCCTTTCTGGATCACAAGATTAACTTCTACCTATTTATTGTAAATATAAAGAGAGAAGCACTGCATGTTGAAAGGCAGTTTTCTGAATTCTGTGTTTATTTTTTTCCTCAGCTTGCTTAGTAATTGCTTCAATTGTCTGTATGCTTTGATAGACCGGTATTGCTATTATCAAATGTAGGGAGTTAATAGGAGTTGCATCTATACAGCTGTTATATGCCCATGCGTTCAGCAAAATGTATTACTATGCATAAACTGTAAAAGGTAGGGGGAAGAAAGACTCGGCATAAAACTGGGGTGAGGAAATCACTCAATCAAGGGCCTCTTCACAGTACAATCTGGTATTTGAAGCCTTTGCTTATGAAAATACTTTAGTAGGGAGTATCCATGATAATATGAATGGCCTAACACAATAACAAAAAACTAACAGAAACATATGCAATACTATCATGAACAGTTGGTTGATCAGTGGACAGTGTCTAGCTTTTACTTTTTTGGTTTGTGGTTTATTATAATAAAGTCATGTCAAATCAGCATTGTCTTCTATCACTCTGCAGTTTCACCGTTTTGTGGGCACATTCTCATTAAATTAAAGTTTATTTAACTAGAATTATGTTTCCAGTAACATATAAAACATCTTGCATATAGGCATTCAAGTCAAGCTATATCCTAGGATTCCATGTTAATCACAACGTTTTCTTGAGAGAAAAAAATCTAAACAATAATAACAAAAGACAAATAAAAAACACACAACTAGTGTGATACAAATAACTAATGCTTTTTTGTCCTTTTGTGCACTGTTATTTGGTACTCTTTGAAAACTTCTATAAATAGCAGCTCTGTATTAAATATATATTTGCAGTGATGGCAGAGTTAACTGCTTTTTAATAAAGGTGCTGTACTTTCACCACATTGTGTATGCATTAGCAATTATTGATAAAGTCTTCAAGGATGTGCAACAACTGAGCAGAACGAGTCTGTTCACTGCTTAATCTTCCGAGCGCACCATGGACAGCTGCCCTCATTATCTGTGACTGGCCAAAGTCACATGCAGCAATGGGAGGACACTCAGACTGTGTCAATAGGATATAGCCTGAGACTACCAGATCTGACTGTGGAGTGGCCCTTGACAGCATCCTTTCTGTTTGTGTTAAAGAATTTCAGTGCTTTTGTTTCCCGTGAATAGGGTAAACTTTGTACATTGATGCAGCATGCTTAAACAAATATAAAGCTGGAAAGTGTCTTTTCAAAACTAATGCACAGCATTGTTAATTTGCCATCAATAAATACAATAAAGAATGGAATCTGAAACTTATTTTACAAGGTTCTATTTGTAGTGAGAAAAACATTGGGCTCACAAAGGTAAACACTCTGGACATGTATAAAGTTGAACTGTTCAATTTGTTATGGCAAGAAAAGCCATATTGGTAACCAGGGAGTTCATAAAGAGAAAACAGTAACCTAAAGTAGCCTTATCAGTACCAAAACTAAAAAGCAAACTAAATCGCAGCAAAGAAATTGGAGGGGAAATTATAAAAATATGTATGTATTTTTTTTTTTTTACATTGTGGTATTTGTAGGGTCCTGTGTCACTAATGTTACTATATATATATTTGTTGATTTTTACATCTTTGTAAACTACAGGAGTTTACAACCTTATTATTTACAGTTGTCACATGACTGCATGTGCCTGCTGTAGTCATCCTCTCCCCTGAACAACTCTACCCATTGGGGAAAATCTGTAACTTTGGCTTCTACAATGCACCCCTTGCACATGTTCCCTTGTTTATGTAAACATGGACACATCGAGCACACAGAGAAACAGTAGTAATGTATAACAATAGTAATACAAAATATTTTTATTGCTGACATTTTTTTGTAAACACTTTAAAGGTAAGTATGTGTTGATCTACTGTTATCATTAGGCCATTTTAATACATAACAAATATACCAGTACACTTTTTCCATAAGCAACCAGTGCTTTGAAATTTAATAGTCCAGAAATAAATCCTTTATTTATATACTTAAAATTTGTAAAATTTCTATTCTTCAAAGAAAGCATTCACAGTGGGATAGTACAATAATTGGTCCGAAAATGGAAATTAAAACTGGCTTATTTTCTTAGCATGTTTATGTGGTTGTAACGATGAAAGTTATATGTGCACACACATTTTTTTTTTTTTTTTTTTTTTTTGTAATCTGCCAATATGTCTGCAATCTGTTTCATAAAAAGCCCACACAGACTAATGACGGTATCTCACCTGCAGCTGTTCTCCAAAGGAGTCTTTTATGATGTTGGCTTTTGCAATAAGTAGCATTTTGTACGTTCTTAAAAGACAACAAAAAAGCACTTTTATAAACCCGTTGTGGAGGGTTCCTTTTCAATCTTGGACTGAAATAGAATTCAAACTATGTATTTATGGAATAGGCTATAGCCTGCATACACTTCACCTTTACAGAACTGGGAAAATGGTACCCATGAAAAGCAAACGATTTCAAAGAAGACTTCAATAGTGAGTGGGAGATCTAGCCCAGAGACAAAATATCATGTTCTAACGATACAATACATACATGCATCACTTCAATGAACTGAATCACTATAATAGGATAATTATTTTTTAAAGAGATTTTACTGTGCATTTCTTACATCGTTAACAATAAATTTATTTCATATTTATTTAACTATATTTATTAAACTATACAGTGACACTCCCCCTCAGGCGTTGTTATAAACCCTCCTCAAAATGCATTTAAACAAAATGTGTATCATATTTTAAATGTATGCCAACTGCATACCAGTCCCTTTTTTATCATTGTAAACATAGTCTGTGTTCCTGGAAGCGTGTTTCCATGTTAAAAAAACAAAAAGAACACAGAGATGTCTGTTCGAAGCAGCGACAGCTAACAGTTTTACTTTCTTTTCAAAAGAGCAAAAAGAGCTGTGCAAAGGAATGAAGAAAACCAGTATTGAGTTGCAAATGTCAAGTCTAGATTGCTAAAGCCTATAGACTAAAGTAAAAATAGAAGAGTGTAATAAGTCAACCAAGAAAAAAAAAAGTCTTTGATTACGACTTACCCAGTGGAATAGCTGACTGGTCTGATTCATTGCAAATACTCTAGTTTAGCTTTGTAATACCCCCACACATCTCCAGAGTGGATCAGCATTTATTTTATTGCTGAAGGTTTTATACAGTGCTTGTAAATGCACAGAAAGCCTCGGTCCAACATACTGGGGCATCAACATGAGTGCAGTGAAAACTTTAACGTGTAGAACAAAACAACAAGCCTTGTTTACATATATATATATATATATATATATATATATATATATATATATATATATAAATATATATAATATATAATATAATATATAACAATAGTGGGTTGTTGATACCCAAATAACATATTACTACAATCAAGTCTTGTAATATCATAATAATAAAAATTGGTCTTGTAACCAAAGAGGTGAATACTATTTAATAACTGACCTGAGACCTTTTCTTTTAATTTTGTATTAATTATTATGGCATTAGAAATTCTAGACCAATTATGTATTATATTTATAAATTGTAATACAATTTACATGTATATCTTGAAATGTAATTGCCCATAAATATATCCCTAAATCTTTATAAACCCTGAAGGAAGTGTTAACAGTGGTTTAGTACAATAATGCACCTGAAAACGGAAGTTAAAATAGATGATAATATATGTTATTTGGATCATGGCTGGAAATTGGTTAATATGGGTCTCTGTTATTCCTTTATTATTTCCTTTTTTTTTTTTTTTTTTAAAAAAGAATGGCTAAGAATAAATATGATTTATGCCATGTCAGAATGATTAGACTGATTGCACTGTATCTGTATTTGTATCATTTACACTAGTTTTCATTCAATGCAATTGAGATGCCCAGCCCAATCACTCTGGGCCATATTCATAAAAGATGGGGGTAATTTCCAGCCATTAAAAAATAAATTACCGGGCAGTATTTAACATGTGATTTATAAAACTACTGCCTGGTTATTTTACTGGCCAGTAATGGGTTTAGATGTGATTTACCATCATGGATTGTTACAAAAGTGTGTCCCCTAATTAAGACATCAATGGCATACACCTTCTGTTTACACCATCATGTTATGGCTGAAATAGGTTGTCTGAAATATCGAGATGTCTGGTTTAAAAATAACAATTGCACACACAGATGCTGAATGAGAGTGAGAGGTTAGGGTAGGCACAGTACTTTCTATTTTAACTTTTGTTTGAGAAAAAAAAAAGGATCCTCTAATGTTTGTACACATTTTCTTTGCAGTGCACAAGAAAGTAGAAAGCACTAGCATCAGCAAGCTCCAGTTCTTTTTCTCACAGTAGTGTAGCGGCGGGGCAAAATATGAACGGTTGGACTATGAGTGAGGAAGGGGAAAAGGAGTTAGAGAATGTAAATAATGCAAATAGTTAGTGTTAGAATGGGAGCATATATGTGTCTCTGTCTTTCTCCCCCCCCCACACCCAGCTGTTAGTGAGTGAGTGGTAATGTGCACTTGCTGCCTGTGCGCTGTATGGGACTGGTTAAGGAAAACATGCAAATGAGGGATGTGTGAGAGTGTTCAATGAGAGCCCGAGGGGGCAGTTTTTAATAGGGGAGTGCTGCTGCCTCGGGTGAAGTCTGTTTAAATATGGTTCAGTTCTTCAGCTTGTTTGGATTATTAAAAGAGCAGTTCCAATAAAGAGTACTTTTAACCCTTCGCAGTCCATTTATTCAGCGCTTGTCAGGGGCGTCAGGTCCAATTTATTTCCACACGCGCTGTTTAAAATATATATTTTTTCAGAGTAAAATGGGTTTAAAAGGCATTGAATTGCAAAAGGACACTCAGTACTGTATCTCCAGCCAAGCCTCACTCCTTGTTCGCTGTATTTTTCACATACCTCTTTATAGACTTGCATCCTCTCCTGATCACTCGTTTTATCATCAAACTCCTCAATGTGCAATCCAAGACATTATTTTATTACTATAACATCTCCAAAAAGTTATTTGAGCGCTGGATGCAGAAGCAGCTACCTCCTTTGTTATGTCCCTGTTATCTCTGTAATGGACGGGGCTATGAGATACGTCTCACTCGACCATTGAAAGATTTTTCTCCAGAGACCTGTGCTTTACGTCTTTTTGATGATGTCAGACAGGGTCCTACATTGGACTGGAAAGGGAAAATTATAATGACGGACCTGGTCCGACATAAGACTGCAAAGGGTTAAGTACCAATTGAACTGCACCACCAGTCTTGTCTCCAGTTATTGCCGCCATCAACACTGTGCCACCTTCCACTAGAACCCACAGCACAGCACAGAGAGAAGACTGATGTTGGAACATCAAACGTACTGTACAAACGAAAGACGGAATACTGTTTTTGTGGGGTAAACAGGCTTAGCTTGTCCGTTTATGTAGAGAAGTTTGGTGGGCCATTGGTCTAGACAAATTTAGGATTCCTTGGTGGAGTTAGGTTTGCTTTGTTTATTTGTTTTTGTGAATAATAAAAATTGCGCACCCATGCATTAAAAGATAATGTTGACTTGTGTTCTGTGTTATTCATCACAATATCTTGAAATATTTAGAGATATCTGTAAATTATTTGTAGATATCTCTAACACTAGAAGCCTCGCGGTGGTCATTTTGCTGGTTTTTGGTTTTTGTAATTTTCTCCAGTCGTGTAACACCTATGGGGCTGCGTGTACCTTTCTGTCTGTATGTATTAAATATTCTCACAAAGCATAAAACATGGGAGTGCAGAAATAAAGGAGATTATATTACATTATACCTAAAAGCCCCGGGAGCAGTCACATTGACGGCCACACAGAAAATAATTGTATTTTGATTATACAGAACCGTATTCCACTTTATTATTTTTATTTACCAGTCCGCAATGTGTTTAACTGTAATCAGATTAGTTTCTACTCTCTGACTGAGTGACTGACTAGCTAAGAGATTTAAGATTTAGTTAAATATTTAGCTAAATGTTAAATCTTTTAATTAGATTTATAAATTATAAATCTGGGAAAACAAACACAAGATTTAATTTTACACATGGCACCCTGTACATGTTGACCTATTCATTCTGTATAATGCTTATCAGTTTTCCAACTTTTTTTTTTATATTTCCAACGTTTCCTGAAAATCAAATATGGTCTTGTGTTTTTTGTTTTTTTGTTTTTTGTTTTTTTTTTTCGCTCACAATAGAAAATTGAAAAATTGGAATTTTAGTGAAAATTACCATAACTTTTGGTTTCTTAAAAAAAAAAAAAAAAAAAAAAAAAATGAAATGAATGAAATTTGGTTCGAAATTACACCTCTTTTTTTTTTTAACTCCAGTTAAAAAAAATGGAAAATGAAACAATGGTGTAACTTGAACATACTTGCTATTTGTGTCATGAAAGGGTCATAGTCAACTGTACTATAATGGTGGGAGAGAACAGCAGACATGTGGCAAACAAAAAGCAAATAAAATAAATGCACACAAAGTTTTTTTTTTGTAATATTGTTATTGTTATTATTATTTAAAGCATTATTTTAATGATCATTTATTATTTCAATATTTAAAATGGTGTGTATGTACAAACACCTATCTGTACTATTCAGTACAGTATTCATTTTCCAGACGCAGAACCCACATTTACTTAAAGCACAATGATGCTGAAGTTGGCTTCTTATTCGCATTCCAGTTCAGCTACCTTATTTGCATAACGGGGAATGTAACAAAATGATATAATTAACTGGGTATTTCATAAGAACACATAAGAACATAAGAACATAAGAAAGTTTACAAAAACGAGAGGAGGCCATTCGGCCCATCTTGCTCGTTTGGTTGTTAGTAGCTTATTGATCCCCAAATCTCATCAAGCAGCTTCTTGAAGGATCCCAGGGTGTCAGCTTCAACAACATTACTGGGGAGTTGATTCCAGACCCTCACAATTCTCTGTGTAAAAAAGTGTCTCCTATTTTCTGTTCTGAATGCCCCTTTTTCTAAACTCCATTTGTGACCCCTGGTCCTTGTTTCTTTTTTCAGGCTGAAAAAGTCCCTTGGGTCGACACTGTCAATACCTTTTAGAATTTTGAATGCTTGAATTAGGTCGCCACGTAGTCTTCTTTGTTCAAGACTGAACAGATTCAATTCTTTTAGCCTGTCTGCATATGACATGCCTTTTAAGCCAGGAATAATTCTGGTCGCTCTTCTTTGCACTCTTTCTAGAGCAGCAATATCTTTTTTATAGCGAGGTGACCAGAACTGCACACAATATTCAAGATGAGGTCTTACTAGTGCATTGTACAGTTTTAACATTACTTCCCTTGATTTAAATTCAACACTTTTCACAATGTATCCGAGCATCTTGTTAGCCTTTTTTATAGCTTCCCCACATTGTCTAGATGAAGACATTTCTGAGTCAACAAAAACTCCTAGGTCTTTTTCATAGATTCCTTCTCCAATTTCAATATCTCCCATATGATATTTATAATGTACATTTTTATTTCCTGCGTGCAGTACCTTACACTTTTCTCTATTAAATGTCATTTGCCATGTGTCTGCCCAGTTCTGAATCTTGTCTAGATCATTTTGAATGACCTTTGCTGCTGCAACAGTGTTTGCCACTCCTCCTACTTTTGTGTCGTCTGCAAATTTAACAAGTTTGCTTACTATACCAGAATCTAAATCATTAATGTAGATTAGGAATAGCAGAGGACCTAATACTGATCCCTGTGGTACACCGCTGGTTACCACACTCCATTCTGAGGTTTTTCCTCTAATCAGTACTTTCTGTTTTCTACATGTTAACCACTCCCTAATCCATGTACATGTGTTTCCTTGAATCCCAACTGCGTTCAGTTTGAGAATTAATCTTTTGTGCGGGACTTTGTCAAAAGCTTTCTGGAAATCTAAATAAACCATGTCATATGCTTTGCAATTATCCATTATCGATGTTGCATCCTCAAAAAAATCAAGCAAGTTAGTTAGACACGATCTCCCTTTCCTAAAACCATGTTGACTGTCTCCCAGGACCCTGTTACCATATAGGTAATTTTCCATTTTGGATCTTATTATAGTTTCCATAAGTTTGCATATAATAGAAGTCAGGCTTACTGGTCTGTAGTTACCTGGTTCAGTTTTGTTTCCCTTTTTGTGGATCGGTATTACGTTTGCAATTTTCCAGTCTGTCGGTACCACCCCTGTGTCAAGAGACTGCTGCATGATCTTGGTTAGCGGTTTGTAAATTACTTCTTTCATTTCTTTGAGTACTACTGGGAGGATCTCATCCGGCCCAGGGGATTTGTTTATTTTAAGAGCTCCTAGTCCCTTTAACACTTCTGCCTCAGTTATGCTAAAGTTATTTAAAACTGGATAGGAACTGGATGACATGTGGGGCATGTTGTCAGTATCTTCCTTTGTAAAAACTTGTGAAAAGTAATCATTTAACATATTTGCTATTTTTTTTTCTTCCTCTACGATTTTGCCATTTGTATCTCTTAAACATTTAATCTCCTCTTTGAATGTTCTCTTGCTGTTGTAATATTGGAAAAACATTTTGGAATTGGTTTTAGCTCCCTTAGCAATGTTCATTTCTATTTCTCTCTTGGCCTTTCTAACTTCCTTTTTGACTTGCATTTGCAGTTCTGTGTACTCTTTCTGTGTACTTTCTTTTTGGTCCTTTTTTAATGCTCTGTAAAGTGCCTTTTTTCGCTGAATATTTTTTTTAATTGATCTATTAAACCATTTTGGCAATTTAGTTTTACATTTAGATTTGTCTACTTTAGGGATATAATTGTTTTGCGCCTCTAGTACTACATTTTTGAAGAACAACCATCCTTCTTCTGTGGGTGTTTTCTCTATTTTACTCCAATCTACTTCTGTTAGTCTCTGTTTCATACCTTCATAGTTTGCCTTTTCTAAAATTGTAAACCTTAGCTTTAGTCTTTACTTTTGAGGATTTAAAAAACACTTCAAATGAGACCATGTTGTGGTCTGAGTTTGCCAGTGGTTCTCTGACCTCTGTTTTAGTTATTCTATCTTCGTTATTTGAAAAGACTAAATCAAGGCATGCCTCCCCTCTAGTGGGTGCCTTCACAAATTGTGTTAGGAAACAGTCATTTGTCATTTCCACCATTTCTATTTCATCCTTCGCGCTACCCACCGGGTTTTCCCATTTTATTTGGGGGAAGTTGAAATCCCCCATTAGTATGGCTTCTCCTTTGCTACATGCATTTCTAATGTCATTGTATAACAGATTATTGTGCTCACCGTCTGAATTTGTAATATTGTTATTGTTATTATTATTTAAAGCATTATTTTAATGATCATTTATTATTTCAATATTTAAAATGGTGTGTATGTACAAACACCTATCTGTAGCTTCAAGTTCTATTGCAGTCTCCCTACAGTATTCATTTCTCCCCCTTCCTTTCTAGTTTAAATGCTTCTGAACCTGCTCGAGGATCTTTCTCCAAGTAGACTAAGTTCCCTTGTTATTTAAATGCAGTCCATCCCGTCTATACAATAGTCCTCGTTGTAGAAAGTGGTCCAATGATCAAGACAGGTGAAGCCTTCCCGTGTGCACCACGTCTTCAACCATTCGTTTTGATTAATTATTTCCAGCTGTCCATATGGTCCTTTGCAAGGTGCGGGTAGTATACCAGAAAATACCACAGTTTTGGTTTTCTCTTTTAATTTCCTTCCTAGCTCTCTGAATTTGTTTTGCAGGGATTTTGGTCTGTCTCTTCCAATGTTGTTTGTACCGATGTGGACGACTACTACCGGGTCGTCTCCTGTTCGTTCTAAAATCTGTATTAAACCTTCTTTTCTGCACTGTTTAGTTTAGTTAATTCTTCCTTACTGTATTATTTTAGTTTAGTTGTTGCATCTTTAATTTTTCCTTTATTTAGTTTTATTTCTGATAAAACTGTTCCTTTGTATTCACTAGAAACGTTGTCTAGTCTGGTTATTTCGGTAGAGGTTGGGTTCTACATGACTTGAATTCAAATCAGGTATTTTATTATTCCAATTTAAACTAGTCCAAATACAAATATACCTTGCACACTACAGTATGATGACGATTGATTGGGAGGAATATGGTTGCAAATCAATTTCTAATCAGTCACTCATCCAACCTGCTGTTTAAAAGAGCGGTGATCCTCAATAACAAAGGGCAGCAGGTAGGAACCAGGTATGCATAGAAACGGCTCAATGTGTTTTGACAGACTTGCAGAAAATAAATTGATCATGGGATTTTGCAAACCCAAACTTTGAAAATACTGTCTTGATCAAGAGAATAATTCTTAATCACAGCTCAGCTCTAATACTGATTGTGGCTTTTAGAGAGAGATGTTTAAAGCAGTGAAAGCTCACTGAGACTGACTGACAAAGCCTTCCTTTTATGATGAGAACGCAGACCATAGTAGTATAACACAGCAGAAATGTGCAGAGGACATTGAAGGGCAGGCACTTTTTGGGGTGTAAGTGTAACAGTGTCAGTAATGCCCCTTTAATCTTTCACATATGTATTTGTCACTTTTATGTTTTATTTTTATAGTTGTACATTTAGATTTGATTAGTGCATGTTTTGTATATTATTAATTTAACACTTTGTAATTAATGTATCACTTTTTAATTGCTTCTCCACCCCGTTCACCATTTATGCCTTATTGGGTATTGACTAATTGAATAACTGATTGTTTTACACACCTAAATATAAATAGCATGTCTCTTGTAAACTGGATGGCCATCCTGGGGGTTTGTGTCCATATGTCCGTGCAGGAGTGAGAACACATGTAGTGTTTGGAATGGAGAGTAAAACAGAGAGGAGCCTGGACTTTTCTGATGATGTATTCGGCTGGCGTACAGCATGCTGGTTTAAAGATTGAGCGTGAGTGAATTAAGTGTTTAGCTTTTCGGTAGCTGATTGGAGCCAATGGTATGGAAAGTAAAGGGATTTTTTGTTATACCTATATTTTCCCTTACTCTGAAGTTCCCTTCCTTGCACAGACAATGTGTCAAATGTTTGTGTTTTTTTTTTTTTTTACAATGGTTTGTTTTGTCCTGTATTTTAAGCCTAGTTAACAAACAGTGCCTTTCCTAAATGCACTCTCCATTTTTTAAAAGTGCAGTATTGCAGTTTGCACTGTGGTGTTTTGATAAATCTTAATTCTGATGGAAAGTCTAATTGACCACTTGTATATAACAATCTGTTGTTGCTACTTTTAACCATGCTGTCCAATAAAAAACGTTCTCATTGCTTTTATATGTAATAAAACACCGTTTTTTTTTCTTGTTTTAGTTTTTCTTGGTGTCATTGTTTCCCATATTTGAAGTGAAGTTTGGATTACCGGGGTGCAAGACTACTGCATGCTCAGCCTTTATTTCCTCAGGAGAGTGGAAGCCTCCCTCGGCATGCAACAGGGCACATTATTTCAGCTGCCGAACCCCAGTCAGCACTAATGGGTCCAAAGACAATGAGAAGTATACTGCATCAGTTCCTATCGGCCCCAGCCCAATCGTCAACTTCTGACCGTCCCCATCAACCACCAAAGTATTTGCCAAGGGAGCCCACAGACTGCACCACCAGCCTCGATGGACCAGAAAGGGCAGCTGTCTTGACCCCCTGCTGTCCCCAGTAGAACCTGACAATAGACCTCCACCCTCCATTGCCACCATCCATCACATTGTTCTGGTTATCCCCTCTAGCCCTAACCCCCCCCCTACAGGACAACCAACAGCCCAAACCTGAGCTGGCCTCTTTCCCACACCGACCACGCCAGGGGAGGTCTCTCCTTCTGCCCCCGCTCCAGAGCTATCTCCTCTTCCCACTCTATCCCTGCGTCCCTGCCAGCGATGGAACTGGCGACCCACCTGCACTCCCCTGTTCTACCCGGGACCTGTTTCCCCTTGTAGCCACTTACTTCAGGACTAAGTCTTGAACTTTTTGGATTATTAAAAGAGCAGTTTCAACAAATGGTACTTTTAAGTACCAATTGAACCGCACCACCGCCCTGGTCCAGTTACTGCTGCTATGTCACCTTCCGCTAGAACCTACAGCACAATCGACATTACAATATTATGTTTAAAATTTTTATTTGAATGACAAATGGCACATAAAGACAGCACTGCACAGTTACATTGAAATACAATTAATTGCCACTAGATTGAAAAATCCTGCCCATCACACAATATTACTCGGTTTCATAGTGAAATTGGATTAGAAAATGCTACATATTTCTTGCAATTTGTTTGTAGTTACTAAATACAACTTCCTGAACTAACAATCCTTTTTGACACAAATAAGTATTTTTCATTATACAGCATTGAGACAATTTAAAAATAAATCGATATGAATTTATGAAACAAAATTAGTTAATTCTATAGGGTGTTGCAAAACGTTTGGTCATAACTGTAAATAGTAAACACATGTATGTGTTAGGGGGCGTAATAAAATATAATTTACTTTAAAATTCCTTGAGCTGCCTCTATCAGTAGATGGAATGCTATGAAAAATATATAAAGCTAAGTAGCCTACTAGTTTTCGGCGAACGGCAGTGATGAATACACTGCAGGAACGAAAAATAATGATTTATTTTTTTATCTTCAAAACTCGCCAACATCACTATCCTACTTATGCATTGAGTTAATAATATGCATTAATACGGAGACAGCCTTGTTTCTAGCAACTCGACTCTTCAGTAGTTAGTTCTCCAAAAAGGTGAATAATTGTGCTCCTGTTAAATCAATACCTGCTACGAATCACATCATCAGAGTAATACAGAGCAAATCTGCGGGGTCTTCTCACTGGGAGGATCATGTTTCAAGGTGGTATCTCCCTTCGCTTGATGTACAATCCACACAAGAGCACCAAGCCTGGCATTTTCTTAGAGCAACAAATAGGCTACAAACGTGATTTATGTTTTCCAACCAGTAAGAAGCCTATCCTGTCCAGATATGTTAACAATGCAACTTAATGTATGTGTTACCATAACAGAATACTTAAATTACATAATCATTGGATAATTAAACAAAGACTTTTTTTTTTTTTTTAAATAATATTCCTAAATACAGAAATTATGCTAGGAAATTATACTGTTAAGACGGCATCTTCGTCTGGTCTGAGGCATGTGTTAATTATGATGCCGGTGACGGTCAATTAACGGCACAATACAGATTTATTAATCAGACAAATAATATGCTAATGAGAAAATTGGTCTCTAAGGGCACGTTATTCTATAGTTGCGATGAGTGATGTTTTCTTGAAGGTAAATGGCTTGATGCATCTGGCACAATAAAGGAGACGATAAGTTTTATGAATATGGGCCTGTGTCTTCTATTGGAATAATTGAGCTGAAAATGTATGCATTCCATATACTTTTTTTTTTTTTTTTTTTTTTTTTTTTTATAAATGGAATCTAAATCATATTTTCTGAATCTGAACCAAAACAGACAAGAATGTCATCTAAATATTCAGGTTCATGCTCACTCCTATGGTAAACTAATTTTGTCTCTGTGCAATAAACAACATTGACAGAAAAAAAATCAACGCTCTTTTTTTGAACCTGTCACAAATATAGCTTGGTTGTCTTACTGAATTACAGATTATCTTGTAGAAAATGCTTTCAGTAATTGAAGCCCAAACACTTGTCTCACACAACCACACATACCCTTCATTGCAATAAAAGGTAAGTGTAAGAATGAATATTAAGTGTGTATGAAATAAATTAACTAAACTGAAGGTCAAAGACAATGTGTTAGAAGTCTCAATATTCAAGTGCTTTGAGGTGACAGCCCACCATCACAGTTCATAATTTAAATGTAAAAAAAAAGAAAACCTAACATGTGAGAAGGAGCCAAACCGAACCAACAGACAAGTGCCTAACAACTAAATAACACTGGAATACAGTAATCTGTCAACTTCTTAAAACCTCTGCCTTTCACCTTTGCCAGTCAACTAATTAATTAATCTAAACCCCAGGAATCCTTCAGTAAGATCTATAATGTCATGGGTCATGGGATGATTTATAATGTAGAGGCATTAGTCAAAGGTTCATTTTATCATTCAAGTAATAAAACTAAAGAGAAATGGAACGGATAGTATCAATGCAACTGCACATTAAATAGATAAGAAAAATAAAGTAAATGCTTCAAAAACATTATGGCTGTTTAGTTCTAGTCAAATTGAGCTGTACAGGTAGATCTGAATATTGGAAAACTGCCCAGTACATTTACTACGAAGGGAAAAATTTGTCTGCAGTTTGCCCATAGGGGAACTATAGTGCCTGGTGCGTGGGAGTCACCAAGCGTGGGGTTTGGTGTCACATGTGGAACTCTATGAGCCCAAATGGGACACCACAAGTTTCGTAGGATTAGAATTTGTTTTTTTTAGTACTGTTAAAAGAGAAAATGTGCATACACTATTGGTCCTACCAATGGGATCTATTTTATTGTGCGCATTATAACCACTTTCTGAAAAGGCTGAAGAAATGATGAACAATACTGGTGGGTACATTTAAACTCTGTAGTTTCTTATAGCGAGGACAAAATGTATATCTAATTCTAGTTCATAAAACGCACACGAAAATCTCAGAATCACCTAACTAAAATGAGAATCAATTGCAGCTAAATTTAAGGATCTATGGATTGCAAGGACATCCCAGTTTCAAATCAGGCCAAATGTGACTCTGGGAAGTTAACCTGTATTCGTACAGAAATTAGTATCGAGGAAAACCAAGCTGGAAACCAAATTAGGAATTATAAATGTTTATGTTTGTTGGAGAGCAAGGGTACATAGTGCAGCAGGATTTAGGGTTTCTGCAACAAGGATAGTGGTATCTATCTATATATATATATATATATATATATATATATATATATATATATATATATATATATATATATATATATATTACCATATAATTGCCAGCACTGTAAGCCAGGGTGACTAGCATACCACTTAATTACATTGACTTAGATTTACAAAAATATCAATGTATACAATTAAGAATGGTTAGCAGTTCAGCCAGTTGGCTCCAGCATGCTGAGTCACTATGTCAACCTTGGGAACCAATGTGTGTATGTTTTCAACTGGCTGACACCCATGAGTATAACCCTTAAATTGAAAATGTTCCAATTACATGTAATTTGCTAGTTTGCAGTATAGCACTGGCAGTCCCTACCACTACAAATCACAGAAAGGGATCTATAAATAGGTTGTTAATTGTGAAAACAAACCAAGTACAAAACACTGGACTCAAACTTTTGGACAACAGCTCCCTCTTCTCCAACAAACCGGTACACACTTGTGAATGACTCTAATAAGGGGGATCCTGGTGACATTAAAATATGTTCCCTAGGTTGGAAAGGTCACTCATCCAACCTTTAAATGAACAGCTCTTAATGGCTAAGTGTGGCTGAAAGTTCTTCCATAAATCAGGGAAACTGACAGGTGTCACTCACATTTACAACTCAGTGTGATGGCTCTGGACAGAGGTGGTAATTACACAAATTACATCATTTATGTGGACTTTTTACAAAAGTGGGCTATGTGCAATGCATGGGGACTAACCATGGTGGGAAAAAAAACTATTACATTGGCAATATAAACTGAAATTGTCAAAGCTTGCGTTGGACTTTTAATTGTTACAGGGGATACTTTTTTAAAATCACATATATGCCCAAGGCAACTGCTGGGAGATTTTTTTGTTTTGTTTTGTAGGTGTATGTATTGTATATAAATTAACAATAAACTACAAAAAGGTATGAAACAAACTAACAAAACAGGGTATATACAATTGATCTAAAAGGTGGTAGAGCTAAATTTCACTATCCCTTAAATCACAAAAAAAAAAAAAAATCCCAGTTTTCAAGATTTTTATTAATGAAAATGCAATATAATTTTTTTTTTTGTTGCAGATCTGGAAAAAAAATAGGGAAAGTTGATATTTATTGATTAAAATGTTGGTCGAGTCCCCATTTGGGAGGGTAGAATGCAGAGCATCAACTGGTGGGACATCTTGCTTAATAAAATCTTTTGTCTATCCAGACATACCAAGACATTTGATCTAGTAATATATATAGTCTAGGCTTTCCAGTCTTATATATATATATATATATATATATATATATATATATATATATATATATATATATATATATATATATATATGGTGTTCTTTGTTTACATTACATACAAAAATAGTATAATCTATAGACATATCTTGGTTGCTAATTAAATGTGACGGGAAAGTGTTTCCTGTTCCAAAAGGAAAAAATAAAATAACATTAATTACATAATGATGACAAAAGAAGTCTGCTAGATTTTCATATATCCATTTTTTTATTTGTATTATTTTATGTTTATTAAACCTGAAAAGAAAATGTATGAAAATCACAAATGAAGTACTAAAATGGGACATTCTTATAGAAATAATGGAGAATGCATCTTCCTGAGTGTTCATTTAACCTGTGAATTGCAAGGTTATTTTGGTAGCTGTGCCCTGTCTAATGGTACAGTAGATGATTTATGCTGGAGTGCCCAACTTCATCATCTTGGCTCCCACCTTTGTCTCTATCAACGTTAATTAAAGGAAGGTCAGTGTCACCTTATGCACTTACTCTCCTTTACATAATATATCACTGGCACATGCAAAGAATGCTTGTTGTAGTAAACAGACTGTAATGAACACAAGGCTACAGCATAATCCATCCTCTTCACAAGTATAAATATAAATATCCCTAGAAATACAATTTATTCTAATAAAAGAGTGGAATGATGAATGCTTTAGGTTATACAACATAATGAGAAGGGTCTATAATGTAGAGGGATATGAATTATGATTTGTTATGTATTTTAATAGAACAAGTTGTTGGTAGCAATGGCTAGTGGTGTTATCATTGGCATGGAGTTGGAAACTCACAGAAAATATTGAAGTCAATTTTGTTCCATGAATTTACTCTGAAGGAAATGTTTGTGGAGGGAACAGACTTTTTGTATGCCTAAAATACTGAATAAGCTCAATCATTGCCTGTTGAAATGCATCTTACATTACGTGTGTACTTTTATCAGCTGTCTTAAATTTGAAGGTAATTTATAACTTGTACAAGTTTGCCAAAGTTTGCATAAGTGCATACATACACAGTGAATGGAAGTATCTTTGCATAGATTGAGTGAAGCTTTGGCTTCAGAAGGTGGACAAGTTGTAGTGATTTGTTCTAAATTATAGCTGCACGTCTCCACTCTTATGATGTAGAGTCTTGGCAATAAAGAATATTCAGCTCTGTACATTATCACTGATTTGAGGATAGCAAAGACAGTTCTGTGTGACTGATTTGCACTCAGTGTTTATGAAACAAGCACAAGAACTGTTTTAATAAGCACACAGTCTATAAGTTATGATTACTATTTCAAATGACTTGCAAATAATAACACAAATATAACGAAAAACTATTTAATAATTTATTTTGACAATTGTATTTTCTAAGTTTTCTTAGATGTCATGTTTGTCAACTATGTTATATGGTAAAAGACACAATATGATATATTTTAAAGATCTAAGGTTCACATGGAAGTACAGACTATGGTCAAACAGCATCAATTATCCAAGTGAGCTCAAAAGCTAGGGCTGTTAGTTAACTGGAGAAGTCAGGACATTATTTCCTTGTGTTATATACCATACCAAATCCATTTCAGTTATATTGGCCTTCTTCAACAAGAATCCCATGGTGCTTTATAAAATCATAATAAACTAAAAAAAGAACTTTGCTTAAAGGAACATATTTTTGGCACTGCTAGCGATTTGTTCACAACTAATTCAGTACTGTAATGTAACCTGATAACTCATCATCATCATCATCAAACTTAAATTCAAATGGTTTATTCAATATTTCGAAATGTCACTTGTCATCGTGAGAGTGTCTTGCGAGAGAATCTTTCCAGAACTGCCATCATAGCATTGCCTCGTTTTGTATTCTGATTTCCACAAGAGCACCTAACCGCTACAAAATAGCATGTAAACAAATGGTGAAACGCACCGCTGTTTCTCTTACTAAAAAATGATTTATACACAAGTCGCCGAGAAATTTGTTTTTTTTTATGTTCTGGTGAGTTGTTTAACCATTCTGTTAAATAATTTTGTGCATGTCTTGAATATTGCTCCTGTAAAAGAATTCATAATGAATATAGAGATTTTGCTGCATTTTTAAAACAAGGGTGCTGTGTTTACAATTTAGTTTGCCAGTTAGTTTATTAAAGTTATTTTATTCACATACACTTGCCTATTGCTTTTCTCTTATTCTGTTTATTTTGTATGTTGATGCACGTGCATCATGACAACTAATAAACATTTATTTATTTTTATTTATTTATTTATTTATTTATTTTGGTTCATATAGCGTGTGGTGGTCAACTCTGTCTTAAAGAACACTTCAGCTAAAAGAACACTTTGCTTGCTTCCCATTCTGTCAGCCGGAGACTACTGTATTACATAATCAGTATTGCATATGTGTTTTTTTAAGACTGAAATGTATTTGGGTTTCATGTACAGTATATTGAAGTACAGTATATCTCTACAAAATAATCCATTGTGCACTTATATTGGTGACTTTACTAATCATTTTAGGATTCAGAGGGTTAGGTGGTTGACGCTTCTTGAAGGTGGCAATTACTTTTAGTTTACACAGTAGACACATGCATGCTTAATTTTCAACTCCCATAGGACCAAACAGAGTCATTGAGCCATTGATATAATAGAACTGGGTCTAAGCCGTCAGACACTTCAGTGGCACGGCTCAATAGCATATGCATTGAGCACTCAGGACAATGAAACGTTAGCAGACTGTTGTGTCGTCAATGTATTCCAATTCCACTAATTGCACAGAATTCATTAACTGAGCTTTGAAAGAAACTAGGCCTGACCGGCCAGAAATAAACAACAATCAAACTGGGAAAACTTTACTTTTACATGGTTTAAACAACATTTTAAAAGCACTACCAATTTAAAGGGGACTGTTTTACATTTCTTTGTTTCTGTCCCTAAACAAAATATAAAGAAAATCAATGTTGTAGTTTGACCTTTGGGGACACTTACTTCTTAGTGGATGTATTTTGTGTTATATGAGAAGGTAGCAATGAAATTTCTGATAAGTTGAATATTAATGACAATGGCACATATATGTAAAACTCACGCTTTTAACAAATAACTCTATCTTTCATGGTTGCATGAAGTTGTGATGCATTTCATAACACTTGAGCAAACAATGATTGGTTTTGTTGACTTATAAATTAAAATCTTTTCAAAAGGTTAAAGTTGATAGAAATTGGCACCTTGTTTGTCCTTTATTTTTCCTCAACCATAAATATTGTGCATACATTTATAAAACACCAGATGTGTTTGTGTGCTCATACATTCAGCACAAAGATACCTGCTTTAAACAGTCACATTTTCTTCAAAACTGAATAAAGTTGTCAATATTAATATTTAAAAAATAGTTGATTTGATAGATGTATACAGTATGTGATTTAAGAATAAAAATGCCAGCTTTAAAAAAAGAAATGTCATTTCGATGACATCAGTAACCATGTAAACATTCCCAGTGGATTGTCCTTAGCTTGCAAAAAGCTATGGAGGAGAATGTCTTCCACAGATAGTAGTTACACTCTGGTGCACTAAATCTACGTAGATATTAAAAGTCATTCTGGGAGTTCTGTTAAGGTCATAGGAGTGCTTTACACTTCTGAGTTTCTAAAAAGTCACCAGGATGTGATGACAAAGAAAATTATACAACATGAATCTAAATAACTGAAAGAATACATTAGTTAAGATAACTCTTCTGTTCCTTTTCACCTTCTTGGGTTAAACACAGGCATGTGATTGTATTTATATAAAATAAGTGTTTTCTTTAAAATCTAAATTTTCATTATTAGCTTATCTAATCCTGCTCTCTATGTAACCTGTCTGATTTTTATTACATGAGAATAACTGTTATTAAATTCATGCTAATACTGGACTCCGCTTTCACCAAGATAAAAATAGATAATAGTGGTGGGAACTAACCAAGATGCAGCTTCAGTGTAATATATGAGTCCAGTGTTTTTCCTCCAGGTAATGTAGATTTCCTATTGGCCCGTTGTTGATGGCTGAAGGGTAATGCTGGCTTCAGGGATCAGCCTATCTGTAACTTCCCTGGTGCATCGGCACAGCCAATGGCGACAATCCTGGCTCAAGGATCAAACAAAGTGTGGTCTCCCTGGTGCCTCAGCATGGTAACCATCAGGAATAGGCTGAGTGGGGCTTTGCAGGGGTTATTAGGTGGGCACCTCCCATCAGGTGTTTCGTTGACAAGCCCACAACATATCAGGAAGGCTTGACAGTGATGCTGTCGTCCCAGCATCACTTGACCTCCACACCCCACCCATCCCAGCCCATCCATTCCTTTTCATTGAAGGTAACTTTCTCCATGACTTGCCTTAGTCATACACTCTTTTTCATTGATGTTAACTTCATCTTTTCAAGTTCCCAATTGGCCTCTTTCCTTATGAACCAGAGCCAGTTACTTCTTCTTTCTGTCTACTGAATCTAATATCTCTGAGAAGCTACTAAACCCAGACTCTCCACCCCCTCTGTTCCACCTCAGCAGCTATCTCAGCATATCAAAGTTTCTTCCTCTCATATGACTCATCCATGGAATCCTCCCAAGGCACTGTTAGCTCCACAAGGAGAACAAGTCGTACTGAGATTGACCACAGGACAATGTCAGGTCAAAGGCTAGTTGTAACAACCTCGGGTGGGAAAATATCTAGCAGCCTCCAAATATCTAATAACCTGCCTGGTTAGTTTCTCTCCTGGATGGAGGAATGTTGTTATCTGGGTGCCAGCTATTGCAGCGAGCTGTTGATCTTATTACAGTTTTCCAGTGCTAAAGCCAAGCATCGCAGCACCTGGTCATTATGCCAAGTGAAGCAACCCTGGCTCAGAGCCACCATACATCCTGTAATGTGCTTAAGGGTTGCTGGTGATGAACACAACGGACACACAGGGTTCTCTTCTACCCACACATTTATGTTCTGTGGTGATGGAAGAACATCAGATGTGGACCTGATTAGGAAGCCGATTCTCCTCTGTTCCATTGTCCACAGGTCTCGCCAGTCCACATTCTCATTCATGTTCCCTGTTTATCCTGGGACAAACCTTGACACACTTCATCCTCTCCTCCTGCTTTTGCCCTTCAGTGACTACCAAGGCTCTCCTTTCAACTGGAGCAGCTTTGTATCATCTCGAGGGAGCTGAGCTGAGACCAAGGCCTCCTCTTCCCTGTTGCACTTCCCATGATATCACTCATACGAAGGGCGGCCTTTGCATCTTCCGCCACATCTGTTGTTGCCCACTTTCTCAGTTCTCACTACAGGTGCTACCTTCCTTACACCACTCATCACGTGATTCCATCAGTGTCATTTACAGCCAAACTGTAGAGCACTTGAATTCCTCAGTTAGATCTGAGGCTGACAGCTACAGTTTCCCTTTACCGTAGTTTGCTACCTGTGAAGGCATTGTTGAACTCCCTGCCATTTCCCAATGTATGAACTAGTCAAGGCTTCCAGTCTATTTACCGTTGACCACAGTGAAGAAGACCGAACTGAAAGCACCAGACTTGAAACTTGCCAGATAGTGCGTGATACTTTCGATACAGCCCTTGTAGTGCCTGCTGTCTCACCTCTCCCACTTGGACTGTGTCCTTTAAATCTCCGTCACACCTCCCAAGACACCTTACAGGCTTTTCTGACACTGTTGGAATGGCCTTACCATCAATATAGAGCACCTGATCCAGTACTTTGCCTCGGATGATGAAGATGCTTCTCGACTTGATGGGTTTGAACTGCATGCGTGCCCACCTGATTTATCTACTAATTTGCCAAGAAACCAATTGGTGCAGGCTACTGTTGTAATCATGGTGATCATGCCATCTATATATGCTCTAAGTGGTGTCAGCAGCATGCCAGAAGCCAGCCGTTCTCCCACTACACATTCCGAGGGCCTAATAATGATCTCCATTGCCACAGCAAAGCCAGTGGTGAAATGGTGCAACCTGCCATGATTCCAACTTCGAGAAAATGCCATGTAGTGGTAAACAGAGCTGAAAGTCCCTGAAGCTTGCTTTCACTAACCCTGCCCAAATGAGCTGAATCATATGCATTAGCTAAATCAAGGAATGTTACGTGGAGCTCCTCCTTCTCCTTTTTTGCTTCAAGTGTCAGATCACACCCAAGCATCCTGGAAAGCCTGGGATACCTGCTTTCTGGATGCAAGTGTCTATCATGCAGTTCTTCAATAGATGATGACAATCTTTTTGTGCCGTAATGCTTTGGGAATATCTCACACTCCACATTTAACTGGGAAATTGGACTGAATTGGATGATGCTGATAGATTCGTCTTTCTTTGGGGGATAAAGACCACCCCTCCTCTGCGCCATGCCCTTAGAACCATCTGTTTTACCCACACTACCTTCATCTACCTCCAAAAGATTCTTGTAAAGACAGTATTGTACACCATTGTGTTGATGATATAGCCCTTGCTTTTTTTATGGCTTGGTCACCTTACACTTAGGATCACAGTCCTCCATTTGGTATTCTGGTAGATTAATAGGTGGAATATCAGAGGGACTGTGCATTTAAATTAAACAGTGCCATTAATTGCATTGTAGAGTATGCTTAGTTGTTTGTCTTCTGACTTAGATCACATTATTTGCCAGAGTGCAAAGATTGTGAACAGAAGGTTAGTTTTGTAATTAATTGGTAAACCGTTCTTTGATTAAGTGTTTTTGAAGTTATGAATTACTTAAACCAGTATGAGTAAAGCTGGAGAGAAAACAGGATATGTTTAATTATATTTTTTTCTTCATGTTTTTATGTAAATTAACTAAACATTTTTAATACGAATATATTTAATCAAATTCTGTACAAAAAAACAAACAATTAATGCAACATTAGAGAAGGGATAGAGTAACAGTGACAGTATTGTTGTTTAGATCAAGACTGATACAACTGCCAAGTGAAGTCCTGCAGCTCAATAGCCAATAATATTTGCTATATATTTATTTTATCATTATTTTGTAAAAAATTTTTTTTTTTTTTAATTGCTTTCATTTTCATTTAAGGTCGTACTGTTGTGCTGTTTTGCATTTCCAGAAACATGATGTTATGTTAATATTGTCGGTGTGTGAGTTTAGTTTATTTAGACAAGGAGCATTTTACCAAGAACAGTGTGAAAAACAAACTAAAATAACACATTTACTAATTGCTATTCAGTATCCACTTGGTATTTTCTTTTTTCTTTTTTGTTGGTAGAGTGTCTTGAAAAGAAAAACATGAAATCTCTTCATGTCAGACAATTAAAAAAAAAAAAATCTTTTACCTCCAGCTAAAGTAGACTCCTCAATCACAGAGGTTTTGTGCTTGGTTAAAGTCTTACAGAACATCCTGCGGTGTTTATATTTTTTTGAGGAGTATCACAATGTTTTCAGTTCGTGCTTCCTCCTGCAACAATGCTAGTGGCCTGACTGAAATGATTAGCATATCGTGGGGGAGGTAATTTGACAAGCAGCATTACAGAAGGCAGCTTGATCTGGACACACTGTTACTATAAGAGAAATTTTCTTTGAGTAGAAATGTATTCATTTGGTGACTCATGAGGTGTGAAAAAAAATCTGGGTTATGTTTAAAAATATGTTGCAATACAAAAAACACAGGTTACAGAAAAGTTGCAGGGCGTTCTGTAACCTTTAACCTTTTTCAGGTATGCCTCTTAATTTGTGACTGTCAAAGTTTTCTTTTTTATATATATTTTATGTACGTCACCATAAATACTATAGCACAATCAAAAATCAGTGTTCCTTATGACAAAGTATGAACTCCAATAGCTGCACTTTATATATTTCCTCAACTGAAGACATTTCAGTCATCTGTGCAAGCTAAACAATAAATTTACACATCAATGCAAGTGGAATCGTGTCTCTACCTCTGCACCAAAGTATAGTGGCTTCTCATAAATGAGAATACATTTTCATAAATAAACCATGTTATTTGTGCTTAGAAAAAAAGAACACATCTTATGAATGTCATGGCAAAAAATAACATTTCTTACTGTATGCACGTCATAGCAAAACATTTGTTATGCCGATGGCTTCACCACACTAATTCTGTTACACACCTTAGCCAGCAATATTACTATATCAATATTATATATATATATATATATATATATATATATATATATATATATATATATATATATATATATATATATATAACATGAAAATAGAAACGTTTACAAAAACTTTTCATTCACGTCAAACGTTTTCAGCCTGATCAAGACCCTTACAATACAAACAGAAACCATACGAATGAAAATAGGGGAGTAACTGAGTGAATTTGAGAATAACACCAAATCAATGAATGAAGAACAGGAATTAGAAAATAGCACAGCTCTGAAAGCAGACCGCACATGTAACAATCGCAGTGATCTAGCTCAACTAGACTAAGAAACAGGTGAGCAAATCCATCACTTCGAACAGGACTTGTTGCCTCCTCAACCACCGCAGCTTATCTGAGCCTCAAAAAGATGCCAGTTCCTCAATCCTGCCCCCGGGAAGCAAATAGCCAATTAAATGAATGTTTCTTCTGTCACACAACCAATAGCAAGACACGGACGTACAAATTTAAACTGAAGAAATAATGACAAAAAAAACTACTTGGTAGAAGCGTTGCATTAATCACATGCAATAGCCCAACTATAAATATCAGATTTATTTGTACTTGTTAGCTTGACTTATTTGACATCAATCGTGGCTCCACTTTGCTCTAACACTAGTAAAAGTGACGTGGCTTAGGCTACTAGGCCTAAAATAAATTTGAACATTTCAGTTGGGCCCGTCATAGCAAAAAATGACATTGGTTGGGCTCGTCAGCGAGTCTGTCAAAAAATGACATCGTCAGTGAGTCTGTCATAATAAAAGAATGATTTGCTCCTTAGTCTGTTTAAAGAACTAGTGTGTTTTTTTTTTTTTAAATGCTAGGCAAAAAGTAAAAAGTTTACAAATATGTATTATTCATCAACATTAAGCCCAATTGATATCATTACACTACAAATAAAAACCATCAAAATGAAAATAAAGGAGTGAATCAATTTGAGAATGGAATGAGGAACAGGACTGACAAATAGTAACAGACAACGCGCGTAACAATCACAGTGAGGTGGAGCAACTAGACAAAGAAATAAATGTCTTTATACATAATGCAGGGCCTATGTGCGTAAATCCATGACTTCGACCAGGACATGTTGCCTCCTCAACCACCTTAACTGGGCTTCAGAAAGACACCATTCTCACAACCCCACCAGGAAACAAAGAACCAATTAAGTGAAAGTTCCTTTGGTAATACAAACAAGTAAGACACTGATGTAACAGTAGGTCATTCCAGACTGCGGAAGGACGCCATATCAAATTTAAAGCCCCAATTTAAACTGAAAAATAAAAATACAGATAAAAATAAATAAATACAGAAAGTATTGTATAATAATATGCCATGCACCAAATGAAAATATCTGATTTATTTTTACTTTTTGACGTCAGATGAAGAGGTCAAGGCTAATTCGTAAAATAAATCCGATATTTTCAGTTGGGCCATGGCATACCCCCTGTTTTCATGAAACATCAACAGCTTGTTTTAGATATGGTAACACCTGTCAATCAAATATTTACCTGCCCTCTGAACTTCTGTTCTGCCCATTGTAATTGAAAATGACTTGCAACAGATATTTATATATTACAGAATGAATTAACCATGTGAGACAGAGCTCATTACAAAGTATATTGCGGGTGTTTCCAATATTTTGTCCACCCCTTGTAAAATAATGATCGGAATAAAAATGCACTGAAACTGATGGTAAGTGAAGCCTAATACTTCTCTCTAGCCCTTTGCCAGGCAGAAGAGTTAGACTGCACTGACCCCTTCTGTTTAAAATCAGTAAAGGCAAGTGTCTTCCATCCTCAGGGACAAATCTGTAATTAAGAACCAGTCAGACAGATACACTCAATTCATTTCCCCATTTGCAATGATAACTGTGAAATTTACCCACCTCACAAAAGAAGAAAAATGATTTCAGTAATAGCCTTAATGGGTTTAAGTGTCTTTGGATAGCAGCCAACTGAGACTTAGACATGGATGTGTGGGTAGAGTATGAATAAGCAATGTCTACTGTGAGTCTTCATTGTCAGATAAGATTTTTGAAGAAAAAAACATTTAATTAAACTTCTCAGCACGAATGTATCTACAAATAGCTATTCTGCAGCACAATAGTAAAATGAATGGTAATTAATTTAATTTGATAACAAGAAAACAGATATATGGTAAGCTTGTTGCAAGATTGCATTTTGCCAATGATTATGGTGACGTTAACAAAAGGGTGATGCGCTGCCAAATATATGTATAAACTGCTTGCGTTGAGTCTCACTGACTTCCATGCTGATAAAAAATATATATTAAAAAAACATTGCAGTGTCTGTTACAGTAAGTCCTACTGCATATAATAATAATAATAATAATAATAATAATAATAATAATAATAATAATAATAATAATAATAATAATAATAATAATACTATCTGGAAGTGATTTCCTTTTTAAAATCTTATATATATTCTCTTCGGTCACACATATTGTCAAATATGAACACAAAAAAATGAGGAAAAAAAAGACCCTCAATAAGAGTCACACTTAACTCTTAATGAAAAAAAACACATTAATTAACGGTTAAATTATTTTTTAATTTCTAGGTGCCAGCACAGAACACTGTATTAAAGTATATTAATGCACCAAAGTAAGTCATCTACTACCGCTATATTACAAATACAAATGGTAAAAGAAAATATGTTCAGTACAATACTTACAGTATCGAATGGCAGTCGTTGCAGTTTACGATAGCTTGAAAAGGGTAAATTAACTTTATTTCAGTCAGTTTTATTGTCCTGTTTTATTTAAATTTGGTCAACGTGACCTTCTGTCAAGTTCACAAGCAAAAATAGCCTTTCGATTGCCTCTCCCTCTTCTGACACACATTTCAGATGCTTTTATTTCGGTCGAAAGAGTGCGACTTAAATTTGAGTACATACGCATTACTGCATTATAAAACAGATACATAAATAGAAACTTAACAGGGCATAATTGTGCACACAGTAACTGAAGGGAATATATTTTCCATTTCTTTAATGTTGGCCAACTAGACTGAATATCTCCAGGAAATGTCAGATATGTTTAAAAATCAATTATTTACATTACAGTCCCAAATGAAACCTTGTCTGGGGACATTGGTTTACAAATTTTAAAAAATCATGCAAATCAAACCATTCACCTTTGTACTGAGTTGTTTTACACCTAGGGATTTCAATTAACTATTTAGGCCAAATATACAATTTTATAGTATTAGCATAGTTCAGTTGTGAGAAGCCTGAAGCCAGTCAAAAGTATAATTTTGGTTGGAGGAAAATTTGGACTGTATTGCTAAGGTAGTAACTATTGTAGTGACCTAGGGCAATTAATTCTACATAAAAATAAATGTTGTTCTCTGTAATTGTAGAAGTACCAGAAACAAACCAAATCTATTTTCATATTGTACCAGGATAACCATTTAACAGTCTAATGTAGTCAAAACCAAACTATAAGGGGTACAATATGTGTCTTTTTAAAGGGTACCCAGGTATTTGTTTTTGGATGTGTTCCCAGTTACATACTATCTATATAAATTGGTAATATATGTTGTAGACACCCTAATACAGTGCAGTCTGTAAATGATCTAAAGTGGCCAGTATTAATACTGTTCATTACTCTATAATAAAAGAGAGGTTTGTAAATCTAAGGTGGATTTAAGCTCTACTACTGTCTGTGGTATTATTGTTCATCATGGTTTATATCATTCATTTTAAATTCTCTGCAGAGACCATGATGGTTTCCAGTCCAAATCATTATTTGTCTTTAATGAGCTTGAAAACTGAATCAGTTGAGGACTATAGTGTTACTGAGGGAAAGCCTGCATTTTATAATCCCTTGTGAGGGAGTAATACTTAACTAAGCAGCTTCTCAGCAAGAGGGTTAACCAAGGGCTCCATGGGCACAGAATCAGTATGTTTCTATTGAGAATAAACCCACACATTTAGCTGTGCTGTTGCATGCAAGTAAAGTGGACAACTCTGCTAAGTAGAGCTGTTCAGCTCGCTCAGTCAAATTGGAATGCTACTCTCCATGGAAAAATTCCCATACAGAGCCAAGTCAATGATGCTATTACTAACTTGTGTTCCCCTGGGGTGTCTATGTGCATAAATATATGCACAGAACTCTTAAGTGATATGCACTTAGGCTAGCCATTATATGCCTTGACTGGGGAGACTGCGATGCAACACAGAAAATGTCAGGCTTGTCTAACATACCGAAGATGGCAGCAGAAAATGTGAAAATACACAATAATATTTTTCAATAAGTTGAGGTCTTTGTATTATAGAAAATATTGTGACAAAATAAGCTTCATACTTATATATATATATATATATATATATATATATATATATATATATATATATATAGATATATATATAGATAGATAGATAGATAGATAGATAGATAGATAGATAGATATACCAGTGTTGTTGATTTGTAAACATTTTCATCTCCATGTGAGCAAGTATATCAGTAGAATTATATACATCCAGTTAGGATTTCAGTGATCCATCTTTAATTTGCATTCAGGAATGCAGAGAAAAAACTTCCTGTACGCTGGGCATTATAGATACATTATTTTAACTTTATTAGTTAAGCTGAGCCAGATTTTAAAGCTAGTGAAACTTAATTTAAAAAAAGCATAATGAAATTGATCATTAAAAGGAACCTTTGTAATCTATGCGCAACAATATCATTGATCATATTTTAAGACATTTGATCTGCATTTCTTCCCCTGATTTACCCTATTTGTAAACTGACTAACAAAAAACACACAATTGTCAGCATAGACCACTAGTAGCACATAGAAATAATACATCCCATGAACGAATGCATAGATGGCAATTTAGGTACTCTTGAACATTATTTTTTATTTGCTTTCTACTGCAGCATAGAATGTATAATTATATCACTTTTTACATTACCGTTTTTTCAACTGACTGATGTCTTGTGTTTCTTTTTTCAGTTTTTTTTTTTCCTTGTCTTACAGGTTTAACACTGGTGGTCTGTTGAGGTTTCCACCGTGAAACACAGAAACCTCACGAGGGCCCAATATGAGGATTGCACGATACAGTACCTCATGAAAATATAATGAAGTTCATAGGGCTCCATAAAAATCTTATGAAGTCTCTTGATACCTCAAGAAATTACACTCATAGACACTCAAGAGGTTTCTCTAAAATGTCCATCACAGTGTTTATTTTGCTATTTTAACATATTACAATGTAATTAAAATTACGAAGCATGGTGCACTTTAAAACATTCAGAATTAGGAACCCAAAGTGGACTTTATGAAGAAATTTGAATTATCATTGAACCTCTTGAGAACACTTGACAAATTCATTAGAGTTCCCAGAAGACTCTAATAAGGATCTAATGGGAAACTCATTGGGAACCAAGAGTCAAAGGAGCATGACACAATTATATAATGTAATCAGCAGGAAAAGATAGATTGCATAAGAATGAGTGCTTGGAGATATTTCTTATTAAAATTATTTTGTTTAACATACACTGCATTGAATATATAGTACAATGCTGTCTGTTTGAATTTGTGGTTAAAAGATCATTTCAGCTTGGTAGGATGTTGGATAACAGGGCATGAATAACCATGTTATTACATTGTACTAGCAGGGTATTTAACACTGTCCCTGCTGAAATGGTAACTACTGTGAAATTACAAAGACATGGCTTTGTGAAAAACTTTTTGTTACATAGTAAGCATGATGCTGACCGTTTTCATTTAATTACACACCATTAGTTTCCATGTAAGATCAGGAAGAATTGGTAGTTGCCAAGTTATTACATCACTATGCATTCCCCATAATGTAAAGTGACATAATTTTATAAGCAAATACATAAAATACATATACCAATGAAAAGATATGTCCATTCATAAATGTGAGCTGTTATTAAAATGTAGATATCCATGCTTATAATTTTCTGTGTGTTTTATTATTTGTAGCAGGAAATCTTAAAACTTTGTAAACAGACCACAAATACTACATAATATATTGTGCATTGCATTAATAAAATAGTTCCTCATTAATTATAGAAGTTTTTTTATGTTTTACATAATTAATGTTTTATACTGTATGCATGTATAATCCTCCTCTGTTACATATGTATTCCACACATTTTCAGCAGTAGCTAAAACTGCTCATCCAGTTGTAATAACATGGACATTACTTAGCACAAATTATTGAAATTATCTGAATCTAGGTCAGGATTCTTGGCAGCATCTATTGACCATATTCTGCTATTGTTGTTGTTGTTGTTCTTAATGTAAAGTTGTATTTGTACTGATTCAGGGCGATGCAAGTGTTCCAGTAATAGTGGTTTTATTTATTTTCTCAATCGGAACACATTGTAGTTCACACAAAACAAAAGTATATGCAAGGAGTATAACTTAATGCTCTTTCTGTAGCTTTTCCTGTTCATTCCTGTGGACTCTCTCGGTGACCTCAGCGGCGATCGACTCTGCTCCACCCACTCGGCACCGACATCGCTTTTCTCGGTTGATTGATTTGGCACCGGGGAATAGCTTTGAGGCCCTCTACAGCCCAGCACCGACCGTGCTACACGTCGGCATCGACCTCGGCGCCGATCGACAAAGCACCGACCTCGCAACGCCGACCTTGGCACCGACAGCGCTCGCCTCGACGCTGATCCCGGCATCGACTGATTCGGCGCCAGTGAATCATTAAAAAAAAAAAAACGCGCCTGCAGGCTGCTCGTTGAGCATAGCAGTTTGGAACAACAACTGCAAACATGTCAGTGCAGTCAACTGGATCAGTGGGCTTCCACCTGTGTGACCGATGCTCAGCCAAGCTGCCCAGGCAGGATGAACACAGATCCTGCGCTAGGTGCCTAGGGCCAGAACACGTGGCCAAGGCACTGGCAGGTGAGCTGAACTGCTCTCCCTGTAGGAAGTTCTCAAGGAGAACAAAGCGACAGAGATGAGCCCTATCCCCAGAAGAATCTTTCTCCTCAAACCAGGGGAGAATGAGATCGGTGGTCCAAGGGCCTCCGCAGAGGTCTTCCAGGACCCCCCCTGCTACAGTGACCAGGGAACTCTCCCGCACAACCGGGTCACCTTCCCCTTCCCTACCACCAGTACAGAGGCACAGTCACCTCTCAGGGGAGGCGAGATGGTCACCGTTGAGGCAGAACCACTCAAGGAGACACTCACCAAGTAACAGACGGTCGCTGCGCAGGTACCTCTCCCCTTCCAGAGGGGACAGGAGGTCACCACTCAGGCGCCGCTCCCCTTCACCACGCAGGCACAGACGTTCTCCATCGCTGTCACCTTGGAGGCAATAAAGCTCGGCTGAGTGGCGCTTCACCGAGCTGCGTGGACTGTGAGAACTCAGCAAACTATGCTGGAGACCCTATTAAAATGCAGCGGGCAGCTGCAGCCACAGATGTCTTATGGCCGGCGGAACAGGGGTGAAAGGGGAACCGCTTCCTCCAGCAGAGAGGGCATCCACAGTACGCCCTCCCCTTATGCAAGGACTTCCTGGATTTGGTGCGCTCCTTCTGGGGCAACCCAGCGCCTGTTCCCTCAGCCTCCAGAACAGATGAGCTTCTGCTGCACACCGCGGGAGCTCAAGAAGCGGGCCTAGGCACAATCCCCACCATCGGGGTCACGGTCATGGTGCTGGTGCAAGGTTCCACCTTTACCAAGGGGGATAAGGACCCGACATGCCCGTCAAAGCCCTGCAGAACAACGGATGCGATGCTAAAAAAATGCATACGCATCGGCAGCACTGTCCATGTGAGCAGCAAACACCAGGGCAATACTGGTGCTCTACCAGAGCCAGTTGGCGGAGAGGCTGCAGGACAGACCCACGGAGGCAGACACAGAGGGGAGCTCCAGACGGTGGCTAAGGCGATGACTGACCTAATAGTAGAGTTAGGTCAGGCATCAGGGAGGTCGCTGGCAGTGATGGTGGCCGCGCACCGGCATTTGCTGCTGACACAAGCCAGTGTTGTAGAGACCGAGAAGGTGGCGTTGGTGGATGCCCCCATTACACCGGGGCAGACTTTCGGGGTGACCATTGATGTGAGCACGGAGGTCACGGAGGTCCCATCAAAGTTCTCACGCCTTCCAGCTTACAGCTAGCACCCAAGGTGGCATGCACAGCCTGCTGGGGTAAAAGGGTTTGAACATCACCCTCCAACCCCAGAGTAGATAATCAGGCAAAGGCAGAGGCAGGGCCAGCGGTAGGGGACCACTGCAGGCCAGGGGTAACCAGTTCTAAGAAAGTCCCGCCCCCTCCCAAGCCCAAGGGAGACCGCCCCTGAGGGGCCCCGGCTGCCTCCAAATCCGCCCACAACCAGACTGACCAACGGCAATGACCCATGGCAAGGCTGCAACCAGGACTATTGGGTGCTATCGACTATGAGACACGGATCCGCTCTCCAATTCCGCATAGGTCCGCCACCCTTCAAGGGTGTGCTCCTCACCACTGTAGAACCAGCAAGGGCGATTCTCCTTCCACAGGAGATCGCCAATCTTCACAGGAAGAGCGATGTACGCTTGGTAAGTCCAAGAGATGCCCTCAGCGGCTTTTACTCCAGGTACTTCCTGGTGCCCAAAAGGGACGGCGGTTTCAGACCAATTATGGACCTCAGGGTCCTCAAGCACAGCGTATCATCCAGACCAGGAAACCGGGTGACTGGTTCACATCGATCGACCTGCAAGACACCTACTTTCACGTCCCAATCCGTCCCGCGCATAGAAAATATCTGCGCGTATGAATTCTGCGTGCTGCCATTTGGCCCCACACATTTTCAAAGTGCATGGATGCAGCACTGGCTCCACGCGAAGTTGGGGCTCTGAATACATCAACAGAAGAGCAACTTCGTACCGTCTCAGTCCACAGTGTTCCTGGGGATCAAACTGAACTCTGTGAGCATGCTTGCCTCACTGTCGGAAGACAGGATTCGGTCATTGGAGACCACACTCTCCCTATTCAGAGAAGATGCTCTCCTACTGGTCAAACTATATCAAGTTGTTGGGGCTGATGGCAGCCGCCTCGATAATGTTTTCACTAGGGCTGCTGAGAATGCGTCTGCTTCAAGCCTGGGTGAATACGCTCAAGGTGCATCTAGACAATGCCGGAAGACACTGGAGTGGTGGCTCTGTCCCGGCAATCTGTGCCTCGGATCTTCCCTCTGATCCCCTCACAGAAGGGTAGTGATCACTACAGATGCCTCCAGTCTGGGCTGGGGAGTGGTCTGGAACGAGAGGAATAAGAGGTCAGTGGAAGGGACATTGGCAGCAAGCGCACATAAATGAGCAAGAGCTGCAAGCAGTGAGTCTGGCGTTATTACATTTTCACCAGCAATTAGCACACAAACATGTGCTGGTCTGGACAGACAACACCGCAGTGCTAGCCTACGGCGGCCTGCGCTCACCGGGCCTTCACCATGAAGCGCACAGACTCCTGTCCTGGACGCACAGAAATTTATGTCCCATCAGGGCAGTTCACCTCCCTGGTGTGGACAACAGAGGAGCTCCAGACAGCTCGGAGTGGAGGCTGCATCCTCAAGTGGTGGAACAGATTTGGAAGAGGTTTCAGCCGGCACAAGTCGACCTCTTTGCCACAGCCGAGTCCACTCACTGCCCCCTACGGTTCTCCATGGAGAGAGATGGGGGTCCCCTGGGAGTATATGCACTAGCTCACCCCTGGCCACAGGGGCTCTTGTATGAGTTCCCTCCACTACCATTAATACCCCTGACACTAGAGAGGATCAGGGTGTAGAGAGCACAGGTTCTGCTGGTTGCACCCAGATGGCCAAGACGCCCCTGGTTTGCTCTCCTCTTTGACATATTGTTGGATCAGCCGTGGCAGCTACCGTTGCGCAAGGATCTCCTGAGCTAAGCGGAGGGGCTAGTATGGCACCTGAACCCAGCCCAGCTCCAACTCTGGGTCTAGCAGTTGAACAGAGTCGTCTATTCAGACGAGGTTTGCCAGATGCAGTAGTAGAAACACTACAGTCTGCTAGGGCGCGGAGCCCTAGAGCCCAGTACTCATATAAATGGAAAGTTTTCCAAGACTGGTGCCTTGCTGAAGGTCACAATCCGGTGACTTGCCCGATTGAGACAATATTAACCTTCTTACAACACCTGCTTGATGCAGGAAAAGCAGCATCCACTTTGAAGGTATACCTGGCAACAATATCAGTGTGCCATGACAAAATTGACTCAGTGTCCCCTGGGACACATTTCCTGGCAGTGCAGTTTCTTAAAGGGGCTCGGAGGCTTCATTCTCCCATGAAAAGTATGGTTCCCAAGTGGGATCTAGAACTGGTACTGCGGTCCCTTATGGGTGCCCCATTTGAGCCCATGGCATCAGCAGAACTGTGCCCTGTTTCATTAAAAGTGGCATTTTTAATAGCCATTACATCTGCCAGACGAGTAAGTGAGCTTCATGCACTGTCCATCGATGACACATGTATGGCTTTTACTGGAAATGACTTGCGGGTAACATTAAGAACAAATCCATCCTTTTTGTCAAAGGTGGTATCCTCATTCCATATTAACCAATCAGTGGTTTTGGAAACTTTCAGACCTCCCCCGCACGAGCCAGAGGAGGACCTATACAACACACGCTATGCCCAGTTTGGACTCTGTGCTGTTATTTGGATAGGACGGCGTCCTGGAGACAGTCCAACCAGCTGTTTGTCTGCTACGGGTCCCGCTCTAGAGGTCAGGCCCTATCGAAGCAACGTCTAGCGCACTGGGTGGCATATGGACAGACGGACAGATGTCCCCAGGGGACATTATAGCCCATTCTACCAGGGGCCAGGCAACTTTGTGGGCTTTCCTTCATGGTACCTCCTTAGATGAGTTATGCAATGCTGCTACATGGACAGGTAGTCAGACATTTGTATGTTTTTTACCGCCTTGATGTGACACACCTAACGAGACCCTCTCTGGGCTCTAAAGCTGTTCAGGCGGCATGCCCTTAGGTGTCATGTGGGCTCTGTTTCGATCGTCGTGGGGCTGTACTGTTGGTATTCTGGAGCCTCGACAGCTTTGGTACAGCTTTCCCATTCAGTAATTGTTGTCTTTCAAATTGAAAGGGAAAACGTTAGGTTATTACCATAATCCTGGTTCCCTGAAAGAGAATGACAACCATTACCCTTCGAAGTAGTATCCTCAGCTGACCTCTGATTTCGAAATAAAATGGTGATAGGCTACTGTGAGGACGTCCCTCTTCAGCAGGAGGTGGGTGGGACTTCCCCCTCAAAGCAGGGCCCTGATAGGGCAGTTTTTGTTTATTTGCTCAAAGATTGACGGTCAGAGAGGCTCTTTCCCATTCAGTAATGGTTGTCTTTCTCTTTCAGGGAACCAGGGTTATGATAATAACTTAACGTTTCATACTTTGACAGAAGTATTTGGGCACCCTTACATTAATATTTGGTGTTCACACCCTTTGCTTCCAGCATGCAGTGGTTTTTTGTATTTTCAAAGCAGCTCCTGCCATCTTTCCGGAGATAGTTTTGCCAATTCTTCAACATATACAGCTTTGAATTCTGCAATTGACTTTGGTTTCCTTTTTGCAACAGCAGCCTTCAAGTCAATCCACAAAATCTCGATGGGATTCAAGTACGGGGACAGAGATGGCCAATCCATAACTGTAATCTTTATTTTTTCTCAGAAATTCCTTTGTAGACTTTGAATCATTATCTGGAATACAAACTTCTGTCCAATGAGCCTTCTAGCACTGGGTAACAAATGAAAGTTAAAAACTTCTTGATATTTTGCAGCATGCATTGA